>NC_061102.1:32642859-32667859 GCF_015104395.2 Macrobrachium nipponense | reverse complement strand
ACCCAGATACAGCAAATATTGTTACAGTTGTACTCCCGAACTGAGGAAAATATATAAGTGAATAGGGTGAAGTTCAATTCTTCCAATCAAATTAGTGCTGTGTTTGGGGTTAAAACTTGAATGTCATCATTCCTTTCAAGACTTGCTGTACCATTCTCATTATGAGTATTTATACTTGAAAATACTGATGGCAATAACACTCATCACCATTTATTATTATTATTATTATTATTATTATTATTATTATTCATGGGTTTTGCTTGTCATTTGGAATGTGAATATTCCTGTAAAACTTACATTTTTCCTGGAACTACCTTAATTTCTTCTGCAGTAAAAGTGTCGCAGTAGAAGAAACAGTTAAGCAAGGATACTCGTAAGCATGCAAAGAAGGGGAGCAATTCATACCAGAGGGCTTAGTAGCGGTTCCCCAGGTGACATACCAGTTAGGTGATTTTTGTGAATCATTTCTCGTTGGATGTGCCTCTACGCTTCCATCCCTACATAGTACTATACAGCTCTTGTTAGCTAACCGCTCAATTTAGTTACAACCAGTCACGAACGTCCGCACTGTTTGTTTGTATGGTGTTTTTACGTTGCATGGAACCAGTGGTTATTCAGCAACGGGACCAACGGCTTTACGTGACTTCCGAACCACGTCGAGAGTGAACTTCTATCACCAGAAATACCCATCTCTCACTCCTCAATGGAATGGTCGAGAATCGAACTCGCGGCCACCGAGGCGCTCTCTTTGAAGGCTGACGTTTGCTGCGCGTCCGTTGCTTTGGCTCCCACATTGCGCTGCTAACAATTCACAACTTGTCGATCGGTACCGCGAACGACGGACCTTATCATGGCGAGCTTTGCATGCTAACTAACGCTAATTATGTACAAGTGGATACTAAAAATATTACTAATGTCTACTGCGAGCATACAGTATCAGTGTGCTAAACTGTATGGAGGCAAAGATATTATTACCAGCGTCTAATGCAAGAATGCAGTACCTGTATGCCAAAATGTATGGAGGCAAAGCGTTTATTTTTTTTTATAAGTTAATATTTCAAAAACATTACATTATGATTACTGGGGTAGACTGCTGACAAATTTGAGGCCAGGCATTTTCTAAAACTAGGGAGGAAATCTTTTGAGATCCTATTGTTCCTAATTTCTGAAGGGACAAAGTTCAAATGAATTCTGTGAAATGCTTTAGGCCAGGCAAGATTCATACTCACAGTGATATTTACAAACTTACGTTTACACGACATGACTCGGAGAGGTGAGTTGAGACAGTTACAGCCGTGTTTAAATAGAAATATATCAATTCCATTCGGCATTCGAAGCCTACTTTATACAACGTGATTATTATATCTATATTTTTCGAGACCAGTGCCTCCAGACTGAAAACTGCCACAAAACGAAACAACTGCTTGCAAATAAAAGAGGGAGGAAGCAAGCACGCACTCGTTTGTCTGACTGATACAAACGCATGTGCTGATAACATCTGAATGGCATAACACTCAAAAGACAAGGGTCGTCCATTCCGGCGCCATGCTGCATCCAATACGCGCATCAAAGGGGATGGAAATGTTGCTTCCATTATTCCTCTCTCTCTCTCTCTCTCTCTCTCTCTCTCTCTCTCTCTCTCTCTCTCTCTCTCTGTGTAATCTCTCCTGGTGTCATACATTTGTGATCGTTCATTTGATTACGCGCCAAAAAGCCATGCCGAATTTTGCTAATATATTTCGCCACTCAAACAATCAAGCAGTTTTAAGGCAAATGCATTAGCCGTTTTAAACGTTATGGAATATTTTCTGCGAATTCAATTACTGATTTATTAATCTGATTATAGCAAACAGCTCGAACAATATTCGGAAATATATATTCGCGTGTTTATGGTTTCACTGTATTATTGCTGGGCGCAGGCGGCTGCCATTCTATTGGCGTCACTGGAAATGTGTTGCGAACGACAAATAAAACCGGATATAAATAAAGCAATGGAGGTATGGAAAGAAAGGTGAAAAAATGGGAAAGGAAGGGGGAGGATATATGGCAGTGTTCAACTGACTCTTTTATCACACTGAAATTGAGAAGTCAAGTGTATTGGGATGAAATTTTTTGATTTGGTCTACACTTTTAACTCAGTAAAAATGACCATGAAAACAAAAGTTAACGTTACTGAACGTTGTCTAACGTGAAATGACGATTCAAAATAATGCGGCGGTTATCACTGCATTGTTTTGCTCTATGCAACATTGTTACGAAGACCGATTAACTTGAACACACAAACACACACACACCATTATATACACACACACATACATACACACACACACACACACACACACATTATATTATATATATATATATATATACATATATATATGAAGAATTTTCTTCTATTATTAATACTGGGCATTAATCGAGTGACTGAGATGTAAATCATAATGATAAAATAGCATCAGTTCCAATGAACCCACATACACTGGCCTCAATCGTGGCAGAACTATGTTAGGAGTATATACAGCCTACTAACTGAAATATGAGCTCTTTCTCAATAGCTGGGGGAAAAATAAGACTGACAGAATCCCAGAGTACACCTGTCATTCTAATCAGCACCGCACAAGCAGTCAGTTACTGAACTTAGCATTACAGCTATCGGAGACAACAAAGATGCATCGATGGCATAGCACTATACTAATATTACCTGAGCACCATAGCAATATTAACTTGGCAGCTTTAGCACCGAGATGTACAAAGGGCACCTTGCAATTTATACGATGTACATACCAAACCCTTTATGCATAATTTTAAGTGACTGACGGATTGTTTTTTGTTTTGCACTTAATGTAATCACACAGAACTGGATACAGTAAATAATTCAACTTTTACTATTCTATACAAAATCCGGAATAAAAGAAAATAACATGATTCCTAAAAAAGTTCCTCAGTCTGATATCTGATTGAATGGAACAAATGAAGTTAGGGAATTTTAAAGACGATAATTAGTAAAATCTGATAAGTATTGAAAAGTGATAATACAAAAAAAGATTTCGAGGGAAAATCGGAGAACTGTCTGGACGCATACATAAAATGTCAAAAACAGTTCAGTGTCCCAAAATTGGGGAAAAAAATATGTACTAAGCAAAATAAAACTGGCAATAAAAGTTTCCAACGACGCAGAAAAGACATATATATGAGGGTTCAGGAGACACTTGGTAATAAATAATATGAAAAATTCCGAAGACACGCGATACTGCCTTCACGTCTCTTGACAACTAGTTGTTCCGTCAGTCTAGACACTGATGAATTTACCCGAGAAGGAGAGAGAGAGATTAACGATAGACCGGACAGGGCCGTAAGACATTCTTCCGACTTGAAAATAATATCGCAGTCTGCCTTCTTTCTTACTGCGAGTTCTTTTTGGTATCGAATAAGAGAGACTTCAAGAGATGTCTCGTGACATGGACCTCAAGGTACAAATGACAAGATTCGGGATTTTGTAAAACTTTTCCTTTTTTTAATTTTATTTTACTTAGTTTGACAAGAATCGGTGTGACCCGTTAGCTCAAGGCCAGTCTGAAACTACGGAAAGTATTCGAAGACCCATTTATCTTAAGGGTCTCGAAGGGGAGATAGATGGAGAGAGAGAGAGAGAGAGAGAGGAGAGAGAGAAAGAGAGAGTTGACAATGCTCAGCAAAACAAAGTTGTCATCTTAACATTATAACGTTATACTTTTGAGTTACTATCTAATATTTCACACGATACAAACTTAATTCATCAAATCATCACGTCGTCAATTTCAGATGGGTCGACTTTATTTCAACTATTATTTTCTTTCCCCTTATTTCCTTTACTTACTTAATTTGACTTCTTTTGCTTTCGCTATTTAACACCCAGGGTTAAAAATCACATTAAAATTACGATTCTTGAACATGTTTAGAATCTCTTGTCCTGAAGAGCAAGTGCCAGAAATGACCTTATTCCTTGTCAGTATCAGAAGCTAATGAATAATCGAAAAATATCTTTGCTACATACTAAAGGTACACACTCATTAAAGGGGAGATATATGTAAATGAATACTGGAGATGAAAAGTTTCTGTATATCTTGTTATGAACCGATTAAAAACGCATTAGTAACTTTATACTAAAACAGATACATAATTCAGAAGTGGACAAAATATGAGATTCCTTTTCGAGGCTTTATTAATATTTGAAGACATTCTTCGCAGAGGATGAACATCATTCCGATTCGTTACTCTTTTTCGCGATTTGTAGGCTGATATTTCAATTTGGGCGTGACACGACACGGAAATGACACTGAATTTCCAGCTCTTATCATTGCTCTTCTGCTTTTGTACTTATTCTCTGTTAGAAAGTTTTGCTTTTCAGTCACAGGAAATTATCACTAACCTCAATGAATATAATAATAATAATAATAATAATAATAATAATAATAATAATAATAATAATAATAATAATAATAATAATAATAGTAATAATAATAGGGAAGAAGTCCTTCTTTTAGAGCAGTGTTACTGAAGTAGCTATTGTTTTCAATAATGATAATAATACTAATAATAATAATAATAATATGGAAGGAACCCCCTTTTAAATGAAGTGTTAGTGTAACAGCAATTATTTCCAATAATAATAATAATAATAATAATAATAATAATAATAATAATAATAATAATGAATAATAATAATTCCAACATCACAATCAAAGTAACCGAAGCTCAGACGACTACAAGTTCTTTGTTATCGTTCAGAAGATTAAGATAATCGCCCCACAGAGAGGGAAATAATGATGTCAAAGAATGACCCCCGCCCCAATCGCTTCCCCGCAAGCTGATCACCTTCCGAATTATGACATCGTTCCCCAAGAGACGCCAAGCAAGGTGTATCCCGAGGACTTTATTCGGAGGGCGTGAGAGACATCTTCATGCAAACTTGCTAAAGACGTTAAAAGTTGACTACGAGACTCGATAAAGAATCCTCACCCTGGAAACTACACTCCAGAATTCCAAAGAGCGTAGCCACAAATCTCGGGAGAAGCTTTCCAGTTCAACAGCCTGGAACTGTACTTAAGACTCTCAAACGAGCTTAACGAGAGACGCAAAAAGTTTTTAAGTTCTATAAAGACGCTACAGGTTAGGAAATAACGATGTGAATTCTAACATATACGTCACAAAGACAAGGCTCTTTCCAACTCGGTTTAGTAGCCATATATTGGAATCGTAAGGGAAAATTTTTAAACGATTACAACCGCTAACACTCAAAATATATTCATACACCAAATATGTTTTTCTATTCATCTGACAGGCTACATCACATCTCAAAAACAATATTATGGACTTCAAATATCCGTATTTACAAATCCCAGCTTCTAAGTTCTATATAGAAAAAATCAAAAGGTCAAAACTGTAATCAAGAATTTAAGCAAAAACCACTGTTAGTAAACTGAACAGCTTCCCAATTCAACCTCGAAACCAATCGTTGAAAATTGGATCCAAGAATACAATAATAAGTTCTCAAGTATCTTTTCAGTTCAGTAAAGACCCACATCCTAAAAACGACACTAAGCAACACGAAAAGTGTAACCGAAACTTTAGACGATTCCAAATAATAATCTTAACTTTGCTGACTGAACGACTTCTGTTATGGCAAACGTACTGCCGTCGTCGAAATATCTGCCTTAAAATCATTTAGCATCCGTGGAGAGATAACAAGTTCTTATAGGGTCCTATTTTATCTCTGAACCAGCACTCTCTCAGCTACATGTTCAACAGAGGCTTCATTTTCCTTATCTGAAGGATTTACTATCTTCTCCATATATCATCAAAAACACCAACACTGCTCTACAGATCACTTACAAGTTTTTGTCAAGGCCTAAGAACACCACTTATAGCTCTTCCTTCAATCTCGGACTTTTCATTGTTTATTTTTTTATTTTATTTTAATTTTTTGCCTCATACATACCCTTACTCGTCTGAAACGACACTATTCTCCCGCCATCAGTAACTTCCTTATTTATCTCACTTTTTCAAAAAACGTTTTTCCCCACACGTCAACGGTAAACCAATACGTTCATTCCTGATTCATCATTACTTCTAAGTTTACTTTTTTATTTTTTTCCTTGATAACCTCCATCCTCTAGTATAACTGACAGTTATTCTTGTTTGCCATGCAGTCGCATTTCATTAATTTTCCACTTTTTTAAAACAAAACCTCTCATTTCATAATTCCATATATTACTCTGTATTCATTCCTTTTCCTTGCACGTCGTCTATACCAGCGAAATCTGACTGCGGCCCAAGTTACTGTGCGCTTGAATTCTAGCCATTCCTTCAAAATTTGTATATCTAACTTTAGCCCTTTTCTTATACTACTTTTCCTTACATGCCTTCTCCTTTCTGCGATGAAACTCAGTTGTTTAAGCAGCATTCATTATCACAATTGAAACAGTTCCTCATCATATATAAAAAAAAAAAAAACTTTTCTTTTATCTTCACTTTCATTCCAACCAGATAGTCACATATGCATCTAATGAAATCCTCTTCTTCAACTATCTTCTTCAATAATTCAATCTACTGGAGTTCACTGATACAATTATACTTGTATGGTAGGAACTTATCTGTCTGCATGCCAATGTAACCTGAAGCGTGGCAACGGCAACTCGTCTACACTGGAGCAGAGCGACTGCCTGAACGCCCATCAGACTCATACATCACTCTAACCTCGGCAGTCGTTTAGGAACAATGCGTTGCAGTCTCCAAGAACCTTGGCTTAGTTTCACCACTAATGTGACTACGTTAAAGGGAAAGTAAAGCTAAATTCCGCTGAATTGTATCAAAATATACAATATTTTATTAAAATCTAAAATATACGGGAAATACAGCACTGAGGAAGCTTCCCGTAATATTTGCTTTAATCATTTTCATGTAATTAAACCAACCTTCTGGTTCCTATTTCAGTTCATGGACCCTGGTTGTGTCTATATTATAGCTCGACATGTTATAAACACATGTCTGCAACTTTCACATATCTGTCACCAAACCAAAAATGGAGAACGAATCTTTGGCCAACGATGGATAATTGTGTGAATATCAAAATTAATATCACACTCCGTTCATATAATAATAGTAATAATCTTTTAGAAAATTGAACTGAAAGTAAAGAGGCAGAATGCGGTCGTGACTCCAGTATCGAGTTTCTCACAATGTAAAGTCCTGATTACATAAAATATTGCCAGGAATCACAAACACAACGCATAACCATTTGGAGGTCAAAATCAACCAAGGTTAAGTAACTCAAAAAAAAAAAAAAAAAAAAACTGCAAGGTCCCCTAACATCTGGATCTCTCCCAAAATGTATTCGTTAAGTAAGATTCTTGTACATACCGATACACACACACACACACACACACACACACACACACACACAAACACACATACACACAAATAGCGTCCTCGGCGGAAATAACTGATAAAGAACTGCATGAATAGAAGAGTTCAGAGCTCAACATCCCATGTGTCCAGTTAGCTAAGCTCTGGTTCACTGACTGGAGTAAAGATGTCTTTTTCGCTATTTGTGATTTTTGACTCATCCAAGAGTCCACATATGGCTCCCTCACCCCAAGTGATCGATGATTTATGACCAAGGTTGTCATATATAAGAGCCAAAAGCAAAATATATAACAATAATAATAATAATGGCAAAGAACACTCACATTCTCCCTCTCCAGTGAGCAGAGCAAGAACGGCCAATATGAAGGCACTTCTCTGCCTTGGTCCTGTAGCTCCAGCAAGTTATGTAGCGTCCCTTGGGTTCAGAAATGCCGTCCGGTCCGTCATGACCCTCTTATATTGATCATTTTTGACGGCAGGGGTACAGAATCTATAATATTCTCTGTGTAATAAAAAGTGAGTAGCTTTATATTAACTTTTCCTGAGGAGACACCTCTAAAGGTGATGAACCCTATTCACACGGAACAGGCTCACAGGTACCATTGACTTGAAATTCAAGCTTCCAAATAATATTGTGTTCATTGGGAAGAAGTAAGAGGGGATAAAGGAAAACACAGAGAGAAAAGATCTCGCTTATTAAAAAGGAAAAATGATTGAATAAATTAATAAAAAGATAAACAATGTATAAAATGCATGGAGACTTCTGTGGACCAACCTCTCACACAACTGACCCTATGTTACTAAGAATGAAGGTATCAGGGTCCCAGCTTCATGACGGCATCTAATGCCACAAAGGCCATGACTGGCAGTAACGACCATCTCTTATACTGCGTCATGTTTGGAGCAAACATACACTTATTATGAGCAACGCGTCCAATGCAATACGATTTGCATAAATATTTACATGAATAATTAACTTTTCTGCTTTGCATTATAATGGAAGGTCTGTAATAACTCCATCCTCACAAGAATTATAATAATTCCCATTTCAGTATCTTACATTTTCTATAATTTTCCTAATAACGTGATTTTCCTATAAATTTACGTACTTGAAATTTAACTTTTTTTTCATTCTTTGACAGAGAGAGAGAGAGAGAGAGAGAGAGAGAGAGAGAGAGAGAGAGAGAGAGAGAATGGAAATTCACGAATAATAACGTCATCGTTCTGAATTGGCACGTCTTTATTTTTTTTCCACGCTAAAGGAGGATGCATATAACAGCGGGATTCCTCGCACCGTCAAGGACTGGCAGTGGAGAGAGAGAGAGAGAGAGAGAGAGGAGAGAGAGAGAGAGAGAGAGAGAGAGAGAGCGAGAGAGAAGAGAGAGAGACGAGAGAGAGAGAGAGAAGAGAAGAGAGAGAGAGAGAGAAAGAGATAGTAAAATTTCATATGAAAACTGTCCGTTTGTGTGTTACGTTAGGTGACACGCGTATGAGTTGTCATTCATGTTCCGAAGAAATGTGCTGAATGAAACAATGTTTAAATATATATATATATATATATATATATATATATATATATATACACACGTATATATATATATATATATATATATATATATATATATATATATATATATATATATATATATATTAAATCAAGGTATCAGTGCTACGCCGAAACAATCAGGATATTATATTCGAAAGCCATTCAAAATGTTTTATCGCAGTCTTGTTTTATTGCTCTTGTGTTTCATGATAGTTGGGACTGAAAATACAAATGAATAATACTGACCATTTTACAATATTCGTGAATGAACTTTACCCTAAAAATGCTGTTCTTGATTTTACAATGACTTTTTTTTCACTTTTAAAGAATCATTAACATCTACAATTCTACATACAAAACTGACACACTAGAGAAAATAGCGCCAGGAATGAGTATTTTGAAAACCATTGTAATGGTAGGATTTTCGACAATATAAGAATAATAGTAATAGTAATAATAATAATAATATCAAATGGGTCGCACACATACTCAACAATGCACTATGATTATGTAGAAAGTTGTATAATTGTGAAATATATTACATAATTGTGATATTTTACATACTAATAATAATAATAATAATAATAATAATAATAATAATAATAATAATAATAATAATAATAATAATAATAATAATAATAATAATAATAATAATAATAATAATAATAATAATAATAATAATAATAATAATAATAATATCAAATGGTGTGTATACATGCTCAATAAAGTATTATGATTATGTAGCACGTTTATAATTGTAAAACATATATCATATCTATTGCAGCCTATTGCTTAGGTGCAGAAAAACGCTACACTCCACGAAAAATTCTGGGTAGAGAGTCTCTGACCTAAACTGAATTAAATGTAATGTTGCAGCCACTTCTCCTCTCATCTATTCAAGGCCTCTCCATTGACCGAAATCAGGGTCATGGCCCACGCGAATAGGATGATTGGAAGCAATGAGTCTCGTCCGCAAGACGCACTTATTTGGCTATCAAAAGTGTTGGATGATAATGATACTGTACCAAGGCCGCTGTGTTTTGGAAGTTCTTTGCTATTCTGGGAATTTTCTCAAGATATTTTTATACTTTCTGGCGCTTAAGGTTCTTTCTGAATGCAGAGGAGTAGATGGGAAAGCTTGGCACTCCTCGTTTCGAGTGGCCCTCGCAGGATTAAGGGATTCCTGAGGGACCCGGTTTACTTCTCAGAAATAAGTGCTGGTTGTGCTCTCTGTGCTTTATTCGTTACCAAAAGCATTTAACGACAGGCGAAATTAGGAGGATATAATCATGTTATGAACTGGGTTCTCACAGGAACCTACATCGGAGAGAGAAAAAAAAAAGTTGCTTACACGACAAGCTTTTTCCTGTCATTTGCCTAACCGATTTCTCATGGGTTTAAATGAAATGTATACTTACAAAAACAGTTTTCTTCATAAATCAAACCTGTCCTCTAAACTATATTTGTAAATCTTAAAAGTACAATCGTCACCCACTAATTATTAACTAATTTTCTACGTCTGGTTAATGATTGCTTTAAATTATATTTTAATTAGAAACTATATTGCTGTATCAATTGTGCCATTTCACGAAGAACACATAACTAATGATATGTAACATAAACTATGTATACGCAATGTCTCCCCCCCTCCCCCTCTGGACCCAAACACAATCATTATCAAGGGTTAGGTACCGAGAGTCAATCAATCTTCTCTGGGGATGACATTTGGATAATATACTTATTCACAATAACAAGACACCAAAAGCCTTTCGGAAGGCCAAACGACACCTGGCCACATCTGGAGAGAGAGAGAGAGAGAGAGAGAGAGAGAGAGAGAGAGAGAGAGAGAGCAATCATCTTACTCTCACTGAAAATAAGACTTTCAAAATTAATACTTTCTTGCTGTAACAAGTTAATTACTCGAAAAATAGGTATTATATTATGAAATGTGAAACTCGTCTACATATATGACTTTCACTGAATGTATTATCAGACTCACTTCCAAGAACACAATTTTTCATGATGCCTGTAATAATAATAATAATAATAATAATGATAATAATAATAATAATAATAATAAAAGCGCGGGGGGGGGGGGTTAAAGGTTGATATTTAGCACACACTTTCTTCCCTGCCAATCCTTGCTCATGAAGAGTTCTACCGTTTTAAACCCAATCAATTGAAGGTAAATTATAGTTCTATTACGCTATGGTCTCCAAATTCAACTTACAATTTTAACATAGTACGTCCTGCCTATTCTGGCCTATTTGCAGATTTAACTTGTGATGCCATGACACTGCTGGCTTATTTACAGCTCTGCAATCATATACAGCTCCAATGCCGTACACTCCAATTATCTAATATCTTAATCATGAATGTTCGTTGTTCATTCTCGATGGCACTAGATGACACAAACAACACTGCCTTACAGAACAATCTCGGAGTTTATAAGCGGCGTCAGCTATTATCGAAAAAATGAATGCTACTTTAAGAAGTATTACTGAGAAATTTACAATTCTTCTAAAAAAACAAGGTGATTCGGTAATTATGTTAAAATAAAATATTGAAGCCTCTCGAAGCTAGGCTGGTGAAGCTGTAGGTTCCAATACCAGGACCAATACCAGGAGACTATTTCGAGCATCACAGGAAAAGTCAATAAATAGGAGGCTGTCAAGATCTTCGAAGTTATTCTGACGATGATTAGGCCGGAAGTTGTGTAATAATGTCAGCCCCTATGCCGGATGACTGAAAAGAGTGAGGAAGAAGGCGTCAAGACTCTGCCCAAAAAAATAAATAAATAAATAAAGAGAGAGAGAGAGAGAGAGAGAGAGAGAGAGAGAGAGAGAGAGAGAGAGAGAGAGAGAGAGAGAGAGAGAGTAATATTTACCAAAGTTTGCAACAATCTTTGATCTCATGCAAACGGCAGAGCGCCACTGTAAAACCCTAATGAAAATGAATACAATGACCGTAAACAAATGTGAATAATTATTTTAACTGAAACATTACCATTAAGCAGATACGCAGACGAACAGAGGCAAAAGTGAAACTCAACCATCTGCTGAAGTGGGAATAAATACAACCGCAATAAGATAAAATTTACCTGTAATACTGAAAACAATGAAAACGAGAACACCAGCCTTTTAACTGTTCACTAATGAATGTGGTAAGCGTTTCGTCATTTCCAGGGTAAACAAAAACTGAATAATATCCATCAGAAATAACGCGCTAATATTTTGCCCGATAAGTAATAAAAAGGATCTCTCTTAGAAACGTCGGTCAGGATATTTCAACTGAATTCATTCCAATTTGGGGAAGTTCGTCGATAATAAAAGGCAGCGGAATGATTAGAGCTGTTTTAAAAGTTTCCAGTGGAAATATATGCTAATCACTTGTTCCTAAATTACTTATTTATCTTTTCGTTCAGCCATTAGTTTTGGCGTTATCATTTGGAGCTATCAGCTCCGGTCTTCTAACGGAGAACAAGGGTTGATTTTCTGTTTTAACATTAATGAATTAAATTTAGAAAATACACACACACACACACACACACACACACAACACACATATATATATATATATATATATATATATATATATATATATATGAATGAAATCAATGAAAGAAAGCGAAACAACGGAGTGGTGCTAGACCTTCGACTTCCTACCATTTACTTAAATCTGCTAAGTAAAGGACAGTAGGTCAAAAGACCTAGCACCATTCCATGGTTTTACTGTACTTCATGGATTTTACCTTCATCTATATATTCATCACGTTCAATATTGTCGTGATTCAGGTATACATATATGTATATATAACATTTACATATATATATATATATATATATATATATGTATATATATATATATATATATATATAAGCTGAAGGCACTGGGAAAGTTCAAAACGAAAAGACAGAGTGCCAAGTACTTTAGTGTATTTAACACATCTTTGTGCCCCGGAGATGTGTTAAATACACGAAAGTACTTGGCACTCTTTAATTTCATTTTGGCCCATTTATTAGTTATTTAAAGGATGTTGCTGATGTTCAGGCACTTTTTGAGACAGATTTTGTGGTGACCCATCCAAGTACTGGCCAGATCCAACGGCGTTTACCTTTGAAATAGTTAATATGTTAATGCCTTTGGCAGCAATACTAATGAGATTTTAGATTCCTTTTCATAAAAAAAGGTTACTATCCCTAATAATGAAATTAGAGAAATATCTGATTTTGATGCCTGGTTTTGGGTACAGGGTGTATATCAGGCTTTGAAAACAATTTGCAGTACTTCATGAATACCAGTTCTCACCTAAATTTAAGCAAAATATTTGAGATCATTGCCTGGTGGCTTGTATGCGGATGCCCTGTTGTATGATAACCTGTTCTTTACAAAGGACGAGTGGTGCAGCACATCTCTTTGTTGGGAAACAGTTACTTGTAGCCGATCGCCTCTGTCGATTGCATGACTTACAAGCCTATGGCACTTATGCTACATATGTATCCCCACATTATCTATAGAAAGACTCAGGTGTACCGCAGTCAACAGGATATCAACAAAAATTGATCTAGAGTGACGCCATTGTTCTCAGGTGACTGGGCATCAGGAATTATTTCAAAATAATATTACGATTTTGAGTGTCTTCTTCTCTATTTTTGTTTGGTTTCCTTAGTAGTTTTCCCATGTACGAGTTATCGATTAAGTAACGTTCTTCTCTGATTTTCCATTTTCTGAAACAGATTCATTGTTTCCGTTGGTTGAAAAGGCGTCGAATGCAGTCGTTTTCATGTGAACGCAACAATGAACCAAATAAGATATTTTCAACGGTAACCTAACAACATTACCATATAATGTAAGTCACCGACATATGGAATATCCAACATATACTAAGTTGATGAATGCTCGCATTCTGTTAGTAAAAGCAATGCCTTCTCTGAAGTGAAAATTAATAGTTATTTCTAAATGACTTACGACTCTTCAGGTCAATAATTTCCTACAACAGCCCATATCAGCATGTTTTGTAAGTTGTAAATATGAGAAAAAAAATCCGCTCTTAAGAAAATTCTCAATAAATGCCACAAACAAATAACAAACTCTAGTGAATCAGAAATTTATTTCAAAGGATTACATTACTGCTTGATAAATGTCGAATAGGTGCAAGGTGAATGCGTTCTACCACTGGCAGCGAGCGGCAAATGGCATCTTGCTTAAATCATTGCCAACCAACCACTGATCATTAATTGTGCTGTGGATTCAACTCTAATTACACTCCCGACTTCCAGTGCCGGTTTGTGACTGAAACTTGCGGGTCTTAGGTAACGTCTGATACAATATACGCAAATGATATAAAGTTACTGCAAGATGGTTTTCGCGCGCGTACGTAAGCTCAGCGAGTTGACGAATCCCCTTATATTCATTATATATTATATACTATATAACACCAAATCCTTCCTTGTAATTAAGCTACTGCTCGTAACCTGTCCGAATTAAATTTGTAATAATATTTAAATTTCTCTTTCTACCTTATTTTCCCTATTCTGAAGCTTTAAATATTGTAATAACATTTTACTATTATCTGTCTACCCCATTCCAGGAAATGCTGTAAATAATATCTTAATTCCTCTTCTTACCCTATTCTTACGCTGTAAGTATTGTAATGTTATTTTAATTACTCTTTCCACCCTATTCTTACGTTGTAAATATTGTAATCAGATTTAAATTCCTCTTTCTACCATATACTGACACTGTAAATCTCGTAATTCATTTTAATTCGTATTTTCACCATATTCTGACGCGGGAACCGCTACTACTCGCCTTGTGCAGACGACGTCACATCTATCATTTCTCGACAGAAAGTCGTTCTCAGTCCAACCAGATTATCTTGCTATATTTTCACTGTTGTTTTTGATGGCGGATTTTACGTCAACCGACATAAAAACAACGATTAGTTACCTTCTTAAAGAGCGCTTTGTCTACACGTTACAAATCTTAGCATTATGTCAAGAATTTTGAACTCATAATCGACATTTATCGCACGTGTTTAGGGTGAATTTGCATAAAGGCATTGCAATTATGGATTGACATATATCAGTATCTTCAGTGATTTCATTCTTACTCATTTCTAAGTGATTGTACAACACGTGATGGAAAAATAACGACTACGTAACCTTTTATTTCCTCATGAGAGAGAGAGAGAGAGAGAGAGAGAGAGAGAGAGAGAGAGAGAGAGAGAGAGAGAGAGAGTTTCAAAACGCGATTCGACCCAGTAGTAAACGTACGAAGGCAAAACTTTGTAATGTAATACTTATATGCGGTATATCCAATATGGGATGTAACGTTTGATTAAGGGACACCGCCCATCTACATACTCTCCCATTACACTAAGCTTTTGAGGAACATAGCTGCCCTGAAGAGGCTCTTCGGAAAATATATTTCGTTCATAACCATTCGGTTCCAATAATACTTCCGAGTCAGTAACAGTGCAGTTTATCTCATAACGTTTCGAGAAAGTTGCCGAGACACGTAAGTCACAGATTATTTTACGCACACACACATTTATACACATATATACACACGCCTGACTTTTTGATATCCTGTTAGCCTGGTAGCCAAAGTCACTATTTATCATGTTTCTAAACCATGCATTGGTTCGAATCCTGCCGTGGACGAAGCACTCACCAATTATATTTCCCCTTGTAAGTCATTACCAAAGTATAGTTAATTGGATATTAAACGACATTTATGTTCACACACGCACAATATATATATATATATTATATATATATATATATATATATATATATATATATATATATATATATATAATATATATATATATTATATATATATATACATATATATATATATATATATATATATATATATATATATATATATTATATCATATATAAAATATATGTACTAATAACCACTTTAAAAGGTCACCTCTATAAATTTACTTGACCACCTTAAATTTGCCCTCCGAAAAAGGAATCTGGGTAGACGCACGCGTCCTGACTTTGCCCTACCAAACACAATGAGTATTAACCCTTTATCTAATGCAATTTCCAGCAGCAGCCTTTAAAATACCCCTACCAAGACTGCCGGCGGATTCTGTTAATCAAGTCCACAATGCAATTTTACTCGTCTTCTGCGTCGAAAGTTAGCGATTATATAAAGAATGCTTTCAGGGTTAACTTCTGCGTAGCATGCGCCGTCAATTCTAGCCAGGCAACAGGTGCTTGTATATAAAACCAAGAAGTGTAATAATTTAAATCATTTAGTCCAATCTCAGGAATCAGTTAAAACCAAAAAGTATGATAATTTAACCAATTTAATCAAATTTAGGAATTAGATAAAACCAAGAAGTGTAATAACTTAATTAATTTAGTCCAATATTAGGAATCAGATAAAACCAAGACGAGTCATAATTTAATCAATTTAACCCAATTTTAAGAACTAGATAAAACCAAAAAGTTTTATCTAAAAACCAATTTAGTCCAATCTCAGGAATCAGATAAAACCAAGAAGTATAATAATTTAATCAATTTAATCCAAATTTAGGAATTAGATAAAACCAAGAAGTGTAATAATTCAATCAATTTAATCCAAATTAAAGAATTAGATAAAACCAAGAATTGTAATAACTTAATTAATTTAGTCCAATATTAGGAATCAGATAAAACCAAGAAATATAATAATTTAATCAATTTAATCCAACAAGTGCAATAATTTAATTAATTTAGTCCAATCTGAGGAATCAGATAAAACCAAAAAGTATGATAATTTAATAAATTTAATCCTAATTTAGAAATCAGATCAAACCAAAGTGTAATAATTTAATCAATTTAGTCCAATCTCAGGAATCAGATAAAAACAAGAAGTATAATAATTTAATAAATTTAATCCAAATTTAGGAATTAAACAAAATAAAGAAGTGTAATAATGTAATTAATTTAGTCCAATCTGAGGAATCGGATAAAACCAAAAAGTATGATAATTTAATCAATTCAATCCAAATTTAGGAATCAGATAAAACCAAAAAGTGTAATAATTTATTTAATTTAGTCCAATCTTAGGAATCACATAAAACCAAGACGTGTAATAATTTAATCAATTTAATCCAAATTTAGGAATAAGATAAAACCAAAAAGTGTAATAATTCAATCAATTTAGTCCAATTTTAGGAATGAGATAAAACCAAGATGTGTCATACTTCAATCCAATCTTGGGAATCTATTCCCGTGGAAAAAAGCATATTGCATTTACTATCTATATTTACTAAATTCCAGTATGATATGATGGATTTTACTGAATACGATTCACTTCCGTGTGACATAACAGAAATTTTAAAGTTCTCAAGCCAACAGCTTAGTAGAATAACCTTCAAGAGTTCGATCACTGTTATGACGTTGGAAACACCAAAGTGAAGAGATTGATGAACAGAAGGGAAATCATTTAAAAGAACGACACAGGAAATGAGAGGTAATCCATAGGAGAAGTGTTGAGCCTATTAGTCATTAGTGAAATTATAACAGTAAGTGAGGAGCGAAGACAATAGGACAGCAACACAGGCTTCAATGCTTATATTAAGTATATCCTCTACGAACATCTTTAATCACTGTTCCCTTCATGCATTACTTGTTCCGTTATCGAGTGAATGCCATGTTAAAAAAATAATACCAAACTTAATGGCAATTTGTTTGTATTTGCTGTTTCATGATAAGTTTCATTCCGTCAATCGAGTATTTAAAATTCGAGAAGCTGCGTATTTTCATTCCTTCTACGAATGTCAGCTTTTAACCCCTTCGTTCAATCCAACTTGGGCGATTGTCGACCCAAATTTGACCTCAAGGAATTAATCAACCCTGTATATTGTCCAATCGACCCTGAGTCGATATCAACCACTTTGGAGACCCCATTTGCAAGAAATAGGTTGGCTCAAGAGAAAGTAGAGTTTGGCTAACTATCTAATTTGGTCTATTTTTTTCATTCCATTATTTTCGTGATTTGGTCATAGCCCAACGGTTTCTGTGTGTGTATATATATATATATATATATATATATATATATATATATATATATATATATATATTATATATATGTGTGTGTGTATGTATTGATATATGCACATACATGCATACATACATACATACACTCGCACACATATAATATGTATATATTAGGAGGCGGCCTAAAGGTAGAATCAATCATGGGTGAACCTTATGTGTAGTTAAACTTACACAACATTATCCGACTAATACACCTACATGAAATGTTCATCAGCAGTGCATCTAAGCCCTTACTCACAATGCGCCATTCATCCAGAAATTTTGCTTAAGTTGGACCGAATTGGAAAAATTTAAAAGTACTTCCCGTAAAACCCAACTGTGATCCTTTTGACCTCAGTCGGGTACAATCATCATTCGCGCGAATATGCAAAGACGACAAGATCCTTTTTCCTGAAAAGTCATATTGTAAAATAAAAACCTTAATGAACTTAAGCCACGCTGGAGATGGCGGAAATTAAATGCAAGTGAGAGTTGTACGAACGCTCCTAACACAAGCAAATTCAATAGCATTTAAAAATACGGTTTCGTACTGTTAAAAAAATTGAAGGTAAACTGGACACATAAGTGGGCAGATATAAACAAAGTCAGCAAAAGACTGCTGACAGAGAGGAAAGAGACTAAAACTATCATCAGATTTGACAACTTTTGTGTTTTTGGATACATAATGATCCGCCGTTGGAGGGGAGGTGATTCTTTAGTCATCACCAATTCCTTGCTTTGTAAGAACACTATTTTCATTTTTTTATTTTAGTACCAAAGAATTACTCATTATTCAATGAACACAGCATAATCAAGTTATTCTGGCAGTATTCGAGTAAAACTGCGCATGCATGGTGCTCATATTAAGTATACATAATGTTTCCTTGACTTTTGTAGATAATCTACGACAGAGAGCAAATCAAAGTATCGTTTACCCACGGAGACACAAGCTCTCTCTCTCTCTCTCTCTCTCTCTCTCATCATGAAACCTAAACCTATTCCCCCGATTACAAAAATCACTGAAGGTGAAAGAGATAATAACATTCTATGTGAAAATGGACATGAAGAGAATATTTGGGAGAATTAGACACTTACTATGACATTTATTATAGCTATATTATTACATCAAAGTGATATTACGCTTCCGTTACTGACTTATTTCATCATGAAGTAGGAGCCTTTTATATTATTTCCCACGACTATACTTTTCTTCTAAGAGAATTTCGTTCAATTATTTGGGAATTTTCTTTAGTTCATTTGATGACGGCCCTAGCGAAAAAATTCTGATTGAATAAATTTCAACGGGGGAAAATCCTTAATTAAGTGGATTAATTCCTGTTTGAATACTGAACCATATTTTCCTTTTCTATCTAAAAAAATAAGAAATGCTTACTAAAAAAAAATAAATAAATAAACAATGTTTATTGGCCCATCAAAATTTTGGCACTTTTTTTTACAAACATTTGATATAACGGCAATGTCAACTCATCATCAAGAAATCATCGGTAAAATTTGTACATAAACAAAATGAAGGGAATAGAAAAACAAAAACGAACCCCCAAGGCTATGGAACCATTCATGTCACAACGACCCTTTTCCCACCAACAGACTAACACTAACGACAATCTAATTATCCGTCTCGATAGTCAATTTGGCACCGCCCAGAGCCTGGTTCTCGTCAAGGTCCTCGGTTCTCATCTCCTCCCCGAGCCTTTCCGCGGACGCTCTCCAAACAAGGTGAAATTCATCGGAAAAGGATAATGAATCTTTTGTTCCTCTCCGAACGACGGAACGAGAACATTCATCCGGAACATCTCGGAAAATATCGGGGACTTTTGTGGTCGAAAGCGAGGCGCGAGGCGAGGCTCGCCTCACCGAAGGAGCCTAATCTCCTCCGAGTTTAGGTGTCTGATGTCAAAACAAACGAGGACGCTTTGGCGTCGTAACTTTGCCGCTATAACTCCATCTTGTGGGGGCCGTCTCCCCCTTCTCATGTTTGTTTTGTCTGTTATGATTACTGTTATCATTAATGAGCAATTGTGTTAGACACGTCACTTTTGTAAATGTTAGTGTTGTTTTTGCAAACTATAAGGAGTTTTCAATCAGTTGTATTAAGATTATTGTTACTGATTAAACTGTTCAAATGGATGTCAAAATTCACAGTCTACAAGTAGCATTACGATTTTGAAAATTGAATATGCAACTGGGAACTTGTTAGTACGTTTATTTCATATTTTTCGACGTATTACTGTAACAAATGCCGTTGTTGTGACGTAAATATTACGAGAAATAACAAACAACGAAGTAATGCAAATAAAATATAGGTCTTACTTACCACCCAATCTGAGATCAAAATCCTCTTCACTATCTGCGTCAGACATTTTCAAGTTTTCAACCTGCAATAAATAAATAAATAAACAGATCAATAAATGAAGATATAAATATATAAACAAACACTTAACCTAAAAGGCATAAAATAACTTCTTATTAATCAAATCTCAAACTGAACATTTCAAAACGATAACACAAACCCAAATAAAATAGCTCCATCAGCAACTGAAGACAAGAAGCATCAGCAATAAATATTACGAAAAAGTCACAAAAATAAAGCAACTGAAAGACAGCAGACTTACCAACAACGCACCAGACCTTCAAACTTGATTTTTTAAAAATTAAGGATAAATCTAAATTCGTTTGTTATGTATCTCTATCATTTCACAATTCATTAAAATACAAAAAACGTCATCCTGTCATCTTTTACGATCTGTAACTTGTACTTCTACGAAGAAATTGGAACAATATTTCTCTTTTTATATATATATTGCATCCAAACGATTGTCCACCAAAAACAGTTCTTGTTCGAGTAAATTTTCTTTGAGTTCCACCTCAGATATCTTGAAAGTTTTGCATAAGCATTCTTAAACTGGTAAACTTGAATCATAATCTTACGCAAAGGAGAAGGTAGTTTAGGAAATTTGTAGTTTTGTAACTCAATAGCACAGTCTATCCTTGTAAATAGTGAATAAAACGGTTGAATTCAGTTGAACCCCCAATGGTAAAAATCGTTAGACGATCATTTTAAAATACATCAAATTGCCTTGGTAACTATTAATGCCCGAACAAACACACGTGGCATTGACCATTGAGGTCATCCTTAAGGCAACAGAGGTTGAAGAATGGAAAGACACTAAGAGTTGAGGGGATGACAAGTGGCATGATGGCGATAAGAATGAATGGGTGATCAGCATGTGCAAGGTATTTCTGGATAAAAGAAATCGTTCGGAGGAACTGTTAGAAGTGATTGTAAGAATTATACAGAAGGCGCATAACGTTTCTTAAGCGCAGCCGTCGCCAACCGGTGGTCCGTTAAAAAATTTTGATGGTCCGCAGAAAAATTGGGACATTATTTAGATTTCTATGTTTTTTTAATCCTTTTGAGGTAATCCTGATACAAACTGCATAGAAGACAGAGAGCCCAGAGTTGCCAATTTAGGATTTTTAATGCTAGATTTAGCATTTTAGGGCGATTTAGCATTAAAAATTTGGATCTCGGCTTGAAACAAAAACAGCTCTCCGTCTTTTAGCAACGTCATTGGAGCCAAAAATCAACAGACTTATTTCAAACAAGCAGGAACATATATCACATTAAAATGTGTAATACTTAAACTTCAAATGTTTAATTTTTTCTAATAATTAAAAATATAACTTTGTTATATTTAATGGGTACATTTCATATTACTATAATAATAGTTTTCTGATTATTATTATATAAACCTGTTTACCTTTTTTTAAAAATTAATAGTAGTGGTCCGCCAAAATTTAAATTTTAGATTAGTGGTCCATGAAGTTCAACAGGTTGGCATGATTTTTCCTCAGAAAGAAAGCCAGGCACAAGAACCGATAAGGAAAGACCGGTGTGGGTTTAGACGAGAAAAAAGGGTTTCTAATTAAACAATAGTCTGATATGTCTGACATACATTTCATGAATTGCGTCAGCATCACGTGGAAATTTACAGAAAAACTTTGACTTTATATATATATATATATATATATATATATATATATATATATATATATATATATATACATATATATATATATATATTATATATATATTATATATATATATATATATATATATATATGTATGTCTTATAGTATGATTTCCACTGTAACCCTATGATTTTCTTCAGTTTGGAGACAAAGGATATTCTCTCTCACTCTTTGTTAACAGACTCCGCAATTTCCTGTCTGTTTTGTGATCATGTACGATTCAAAAGATTGGTTAGACAACACCAAAAAATAAGGAGCCAACCTTTTTTTTTTTTTTTTTTATGGGTTGCCTTAACCGGTGAGATTTCCTATATTTTTGCAATCTGTAGTAATGATATAAAATTATGTTTCCATGCTGCATGACGTTATGTGTAACTCTCCATTCTGAAGATCCTATAACCATGAATGTTTACAACATGGACGTTTACGTGTAAATATAATACAAACATTTTTAGAAAAGATGCCGAACTAAAATAATAACATTTACATAATTAATAGCTCATCAAAAGATATACAAATGAATGACTACCGAACAACAACAAAAGCAATGTTAAACTAAACAATGGGAATATACTAAACCATATCTTTCATTGTCACATAGCTGAATTGGCCATTTAATCCCTAGTTTAGAACCGATACAGTCAGTTATTACTGTTTCATATATTTTATGAAAAACAATAATTCACACTGGCGTTTTCCACAGCCTTTGCCGGAAAAACCGGAGGCCGAACAATTTCCGCGAATTAGTGATTGTTTTCACTACGGCAGTGAAGCTAGCGAACATATGGAATAAGGCTTCGCGGAAATAAATCATTAGGGCCCCTGTAATCAGATATGTATGGTACTGGTTCTGTTTCGGTATTGAATTAAACATAAGAAGTACTACTGATATCCCAAAATTTCTTCGATATTTCTATCTAGTGGCCTATATGCAGGGTTAGGAAATGTTCGACAATACTGGAATATTTTCTGTAACGATCATGTATAGACTATTTTTATGGAATATTGTCTATAATGTTGATACATTGTCAGAAGCAGGAGAGAACTGAATGTGATTCCAGAGATTCTCCTGAAACGCTGATATGGAGTCTATAATGACAGATGATGTTCGCTCCGTGATCATTTTTTGTCTCCCACAATTCCTGAAATTTCATCATTCTCTACTCTCTCCGTTATGCTCTCATAAGAAAGTTCTATACGTAAAAAAACGCTAGTTATTTGTGTTATCTTCAATATGATATTTCCTATCCATGACAGAATCAATAACCTTTTATCTCAACATAAAAACCCTTGGTATAATTATATACCTTGTAACTTTGTATGATGGGAAATTTTTAATTCGTCATTCAAATGTTGATCAGTCATCTGGTTTTATTTTACTACTACTACTACTACTACTACTACTAACTACTACTACTACTCTACTACTACTACTATAATAATAATACTAATATAATAATAAAATAATAATAATAATAATAGGTACAATGCTTCACTATTCTCAAACTCATAACAGGAGCGAAGGTGCAATGCTTATCTTGTATGCTTAACCTCACTCTCCTCAATACGAAGCGGTCCGCCAGTGGCAGTAGGCCTAGTGAGAACTAACGGCTGGCATACATTATTAATCCTCTAATCTAAAACATTAGAAATGGATTCCAGTCTTTTTTCATTTAAATTTGATATAGACATTATTCAAGTTAATTATATGTAAAGGCTCACGGAACTAATAAATGATCTGATATTTCTCAAAGCATCCAAACACTCATATACCAAACCAATCCATTTACTAGATAAAGAAAACCCAAAGACTAAAACAGCCATATTTGAAAAGATAAAATCTAACATACAAAGTAACAGAATTCTAAAAAAAAAAAAAATGCAAATTAAGGATACGATCCCAAAATCTTACTGTTATCTGGGCAAGGCGCCAAGTAAGGACAGAAACTGGAGGGGAAAAAATTAGGCCTACTCACGTACAATGGAAAATTTGCCTCTGAAAAGGAGACATGTTATTACAACCCAGAAGATTATTGGAAAGAATTCCAAAGTCGAGAGTTAGAAACGTGGTTGTTCTGACGAAAGAAGTGTGGCTCGCTCCTTCAGTGGACATTTTATCAACTCGATAATCAGTTGAATAGGAAACAAGGTAAACACGGCTGGTATATAGGACAGATTTGACAAGTACTCACACTATAGGTCTCCCCAACAAGACTACTCCCATATTACTACAGTGCATCTTCCTACGCAAGTTTGTTTGTTTGTATGGTGTTTATACGTTGTATGGAACCAGTGGTTATTCAGCAACGGGACCAACGGCTTTACGTGAATTCCGAACCACGTCGAGAGTGAACTACTATCACCAGAAATACACATCTCTGACTCCTAAATGGAATGGGACGCCAACACCATACCGACCACGCCACTGAGGCGCTTTTCCCACGCAAGTGCTTCAAGAAGAAAAATGAGAGCCAGCCATATCACCTCTCGCTCTTGTGTGTCTGCAAAGAAGTTCCCATGACATTGTAAGACAGTAATTCCCAAATCTGGAATTCTTTCCCTGCTTCTGCTCTCCTTCATTCTCGCAATCTTTCTTGAATGATGGTTCTCCTCTTAGGGTCAAATCTTTATCCTTCTCAATCCGCCTTCCACCGGTTCGAGTAACACAGGAGACCTCGTGTGCATTTCACTAAGGTTTGCAAACACACTGCGTTTAATAGCAAGAGCCAGTGCTGATTGACGGTGAAACTTAACCTAACAGCAACAAGACCGTCCCATAGGAGGAGGAGGAGGAGGAAGAGGAGGAGGAGGAGGAGGAGGAGGAGGAGGAGAAAGAAAACCCCCTCAGGAGATATTGCACAGAAAGGGACACGGGACATTCGAGGTCAGAAACTCACTCGGGAATTTTCAGTCCTGGCGCGTAGGTGCTTTTAGCCAAGATATACAGGGA
>NC_061102.1:32627859-32635359 GCF_015104395.2 Macrobrachium nipponense | reverse complement strand
GTTTTTATGTTTTCTGGCATCTTATTACAGAAAAGTATTCAGTGAGAACCCAATGGTTTTATTTGTGATGTCATGCGTGATCCTTAAGATGACGTTACACATCCATAACTATGTCTGAATTCAAGATGCCTGGGACGTTCTTAGTCGTCATCTCTTGCGCGAGAAGATCGGCCTCCGAGTCAAAAATCGAAGACACTGGAACTAAATGAATTATTAGCAATTCATATATAGAAAGGCGGCTCATTAACCATTAACCACGTTTATGTCTACCCGAAAAGCATTATGCTCTGGTCATTAATTGTTGGTAGAAATATTAGGTAGAATAAATAACAATTCATTGCGCATTCTAAGAAAATAATACAACTAAATACAGATATTTTACAAGTTCATTAATTCAGTGTCTGTAATAGTAAAAGAAATAAAACAAAAACAAGGCATGGTACTCTGAAATACAGATAACCATGTAAGACCTAAACGCAAATTATAAATCTCGACTTTGTGAAGATTTAAAACCCAAACTGCAAAGTAACATATATATCTTAAAAACAAACTGCGAGGTAAAAGATTAACGTCAGCGCTTTCAAAACCGAAACTTAGAGTACTACTGCATGTTAAATCTTCCAAATACAATCACATAAGATAAGAAAGAAACAACATAATGTTCTCGAAGATACAACAGAAAGAGGGAACGAGAAAGCTACTTGTTTATTGTGAGATACACGCTAGAACAA
This sequence comes from Macrobrachium nipponense, assembly GCF_015104395.2. Classification (NCBI taxonomy): domain Eukaryota; kingdom Metazoa; phylum Arthropoda; class Malacostraca; order Decapoda; family Palaemonidae; genus Macrobrachium; species Macrobrachium nipponense. The sequence goes on along the minus strand of NC_061102.1, from coordinate 32,634,628 downwards.
AAAAAAGGGGAGCTACTGTTTGTCAAAAGAATTTACGGAAAAGCAGGAATGTTTGTTGGTGTAATTCGGGCAATAAAGAGGAGCAAATATACAGGAAAAAATACTTTGGGGAAGTATTTAAGCAGAAAATCCGGTGATTCTAGGAAGTAGATTTTGGAGGGGATATTGTAAATTATAAGTATTCTCTGTGCTGTTCAGCACTCCAGAGGAATTAGAATATAAAGCAACTGGAAATACGTTCATATATAGATTTTGCCAATGAAACCGGGCAGACATGTATAATTTTTTTCCCTATGAAATCCGTTCTTTGTAAGTCTGATTTTTATTTTACTTTGGAAACTGGAGATGTGTGTGCATGAAAGTGATATGCACATGGTCTTTCATTTCACGATTTTTCAGTAGTTTTCTACTAATATATTTGCCACATTAAGTGTTGGGACCCGTTTAGTATGTATATAATATATATATATATATATATATATACTATTATATTATATATATATATATATATATAATATAATATGAATAATTTATCACATCGAACCGTGATCCATTTATATATCAATTCAAGCTACAAATGTCCTTTAATATCTAAATTCACTTTACCTCCCAAATGATATATTTTCATATATGTACCGAAGGGGAATTTTTTAGTTGATAATAATTTCGTCCCCCCATGGGATCGAACCACCGTCCAAGTAGCGTCACTGACTGTCCTGATTTAGTCCCCGTCCACTTGGACGGTGGTTCGATCCCATGGGGGAACGAAATTATTATCAACTAAAAAATTCCCCTTCGGTACATATATGAAAATATATCATTTGGGAGGTAAAGTGAATTTAGATATTAAAGGACATTTGTAGCTTGAATTGATATATATATATATATATATATATATATATATATATATATATATATATATATAATATATATGTGTGTGTGTGTGTGTGTGTGTGTGTGTGTGTTGTGTACATACAAAGTGTTAAAGTTAATGGGAGGTTGAGAATGCTGGCGATTTTAACTGTTGAGGAAATTCGGGCAGTAATCAAGGAGACGAAGAAAGGAAAGATATCGGAAGTTGATGGTTTACAAGTGAGATGATCCAGTCTGGCGATCATGGTGTGACTGAATGGCTGACCTGGGCTTCTCTGATGTGTCTTGAAGAGGGAAGGTTCAGATGGTACTATAGTAGATTCACATCAGCCGTGCATTTGATGTCTAGGCCCGTCCCTTACGACGCTCCTAATTGGCTGTTGATAAGCCAATCACTGAGCTGGAAACTCTCAGTCTCTCTCGAGAATTCACATAGGTAGGATGTATGTTCCACCTCTCCTGGGGGGTTATTGTGAATCTACTATAGTGAGTAGGATGATTTTTTCTACCTCATAGAGGTACAGGAGATAGATGAGATATGTATGAATTTTAGGAGGCAGAACATTACTTGTATACAAAGGATGGTGTGTGGTAAACTTTTTGACTGTGAAAGCATAACAGAAGACAAGACTTGTATGGAGAGAACTTGTGTTGTTACACATGAACAAAAATTACAGTGTTCTCTAGACCGTATCTAAGAATGGAATGGAATATGAAATTTAGGCTGGAAGCCAAGCACTACAATCCGAGGGATTATTCAGCACTATTGACCGTGTCTAATATTCTTTTGCTCCGTTATTCTGTTTCTAAACTTTCACATGGCTTATATGGGATTTGATATGGCACTTTTCAGTATTGTCGGAGACTTCTTTGTAAGTGGTTTTTCTTTTATTGCATCATTTGTGCTTAATACGGCTTCAAGTCCCAAGTTCTTAAGGGGTTGAAGAATATCTTTGTAATTATTACTGTATATATGGTAGTACAGCAGGTTTTTTGTGCTATATGATTTCTATTGGTTACATACAAATTCTTTTGTGCCGCTCTATATCTATTTAGCAACACTGAATATGGATATTGTAATATTTTTAACGTATTTCCAATTATATATTTTTCATCACATCATCTATGTGTGTGTGTGTGTGTGTGTGTGTAATAGCCACAATGCCCTCTCAACTTCTCAAGTTCTTCGAACATCAGTCTGGGTCGCAGACAGGCTAACTTATAGAAAACAGAGTCGTAATAAATGGTGAAGAATCTGAATGGGCAGATGTAACAAGCGGAGTTCCCCAGGGTTCTGTCATTGGCCTATCTTGTTTCTGATTTACATTAATGACACTGATGTAGGCTTAACTAGCAGGATTGCCAAATTTGCAGATGACACGAAACTAGATTTAATGCAGCAGACCCAAATGAAGAGGAAAGTTTAAGAAATGGTCTAATGAAAATAGGAGAGTGGTAAAAAAATGGCAAATGCCTTTTAACGTAGATAAGTGTAAAGTGTTACAAACAGGAACAAACAACCCTCATGTCAACTACATGCTGCTTGGGAATGACATAGTGTAGAACACGAGGAGGACCTTGGAGTCATTATTACCAAGGTCTTAAAATCCACAAAACAGGGCATAAAAGCTGAAAAGAAAGCACAGAAACTAGTGGGATACATAAAGAGGCAGTTCAAATACAGAAACAAGGAAACGGTGCTGCAACTAGACACATCAATAGTTATACCCCATCTTGAATATGCAGTACAGTTTTGATCACCAACACTAAGAAAAGACATAAATAGATTAGAAGGAGTACAAGCAAGAGCCACGAAGTTAATTCCATCCATCAGGCAAATAGGCTAGCGAAAACGACTAGAGAGCCTGAACATGTATGGCTTAGAAACACGACGACTGCGAGGACAACTAATAGAAACATTTAAAATACCGAAAGGCAAAACAAAAGTAGACAGTAACCTATTTACACTAAACGAAAACCAGACAAGAAATAATGGATGGAAACTAGAACCGAAGAGATACAACACATCCCATTGTGGGAACTTCTCTATATAAAAGATATGTGACACGTGGAATAAACTGCCACCAAAAGTTGTAAACAGCAAAAGTGTGGAAGAGTTTAAAAGAAAGCTAGACAAAATCATTAGGACACTGTGAATGCACAGTAAAACTTGCTCCTACGATAAGTGAGCACACGATGTCTCCTCGGATGGACTAACACGTCTTAGTGACATCCCAATCTTTGTAACTCTGTTTTAGAAAAGTGGATCCAAAAAAGCAAAGATTCTGAGAAGTTAAGAGGGCATTGTGGCTATCAAAATTACATATGTATCTGGTAAAAATGACCAGTAGATTCTATAATACATACATACATATTCAGGGTTACATATAAGTAATGCTCTAAAGAATATGGATATGGAAATTCAATTGCTTCTATTGCAATGACCAGAGTAAAAATCAAAAATTACACAGGCGTTAATATTGAAGAGTTTCCTGCATACAACGTATGGAATCCATTAATACCTGTATGCATCTAGCAAATCCAAAAAAGGCAGGTTGCGTCATTTTCCAATTAAATGTTTTATCGATGAACCCAATTTATCTAACCAGTAAAAGAAAGTATTTACACTTTCTTTCCCTAGACGTAAACATATGGCGTTTACCTACCTAAGCAAAATTCCTTTGCATGAAATGATTCTGCTTAATATTCCGAATAAAAAAACTATCCAAATATTGATGAAAACTGGAGAACCTCCACAGCCATATCAAATTATGATGGTCATCTTTCCTACTGAATTCAAATTCCCATTCTTTTATGTTTATTTCAATTATCTCTCTTACTTACAGTTCTTAGAAAATCGTATACCCAGCTGTCTGATCTGGGAGGTACCACGGAAGCTATCATATAAGAATTCTAACGCATCATCAAAAGGCACACTCGTAACAATAACACCACATCAAAATTCACAAGTCTAGAATCACTATTGATCCGTACATTATTTTAAATAATAATTTACTTTCCATCGTTCTGATACCGCCATCAGAGAGGGTACAAACCGATAGCTTTATAAAATCAACAAGATATTTTGCTAAATTGTATGAAGCGGAACCAACAGGCCTAATAATTGGCCTGCCGGAAAAATTTGTTTTGGCCGCTTTTATTACTCCATACAAACACGGCAAAGTTGGTAAGGTCACATAAAACCTTTTTATCGGGTTTTCATTTCCCTCTAGAAGTTCCGCAACTGTTCTATTGAAATTGCTATTGACGCCTCCCCCCGAATGTTGAATGTATTCTCAATGCCAAAAAGATCGTTCATCTTTGCTGCAAAGTCAATTTTACTGAAGATGCTTAATACAATAGATTTTGAACCTTTCATCTGTGCCTGCTGTTTTCACCTTTCTGTTCATTATTGACTACCGTGAATCCATCTAGGAAATTTGAAGTGTTTCTATATTTGCGCTAATAATCCCTTCGGTTATATTCAAGTCTTTGCTGGAAATGTCACTATATAGGTAAACCTCTCCAACTTGCATAGGTCATTGAAGACAAAGAGAAATTTAACCAACAGTAAAAATTAACTGAATATAATACAAAGAATTCAGTAGAATCCATACAGTGTGAAAAGCAATTTCAACGAAAAAAAAAAATAACACTAAAAAGTAATGAAAACATGACAAAACGCCTTTGTGGAACCTGAACATCGTTACGATATTTGTACTGAGTAATAAAAACCCACAAAACAAATTTTCCCGTTGGTTCCGCTTTATACAATTCAGCAAAATACCTTGTTGATACTCTAAACCCTTTCTAATGCCCACATACAGAACACTGGAAACTAAAGCAATAGTTTAAATAATGTACCGTTTAATAGTAATTCTATAGCTGGTGAGGTTTGATGTGGTATCTATTCACAAAAGCTCCAATTGATGATCTGATTGAATTGTCATTTCATACATTATAGAGCATTGGACAAGCTGATATACGTGCTGAGACACCCAACAGAATAATTCAAATGCTTGATAAATACTCTAAATTCAAAGACGTCGGGAAATAATACTACCACACTTTTGGCATTATGCAATCTTCTACCTATCGTTTTAAGCAATTCGAATAAGGGAAATATGTGAAAGGAAAAACTTAAAAGAACTGAGTTCACGCACCGAAATATGGTACCGTATTTTAACAATATATGTATTTTACCAGGGGACACCCCTCCTGTATTTAGCAATATGTATATGGTTTTTGACATTAAAGTATTAAATTATCATTTCACATAAAGCAATACAGTTTAGGTATCCTGACGACATTTTTGTCTGGCCATGAAAATAATGATATCTTGCTCTTGTTGAGTTGACTATTACATACAAGAATTAATGATTTTGAAAATATAGTGTACAGAAAACCTTCAAATATTTCCACCGGTGTACGTTTTTATTCTAGCAAAAGCAATGGAGTAAAAAAAAAATTTAAAAACACGAGTTCTCTCATACATGTTTTTAAAAGCATTAGGACCACGCAGCTCTCCACATAGCTGTGGGAAAATGAGTGCATAAAAATAAAATTACTTGAAATTACTCTTGCTTTATATTGTGTCTAAACAAAAAATGATACTCTCTAACAATGCTGTCGTAATTCATGATTTCCTTTATAGTGGTTAAAGCACTCGCCTCAGTAGCCAGGGGAACAAGGGTTAAAATACATTGTTCCTCGTTGACGTACTTAGTGAATTTACGCCCCGCAACGTTAAATCTTTATACCTATACACTTTATTAACATGAATAATTTATGAAATCTTACTGATAGCACAATTCTTTCTATTTCAACCCAGCATCAAACAAATCATACCTGAGGAATAGTACTTCAGCATCCATACATATGACAGGAATGTAGACGCACTCATCACACGATAATTCCTTGCCAAATACTAAATAAAAAATGTAATAATTAATGTGTTTCGAAACGATTCCCTTTTGCTCAATTTCATTCCTAATTCCTCTGTTTCAGGTGATGCAGGGGAAGGAGAAGCGAACGGAGAATGCAAACGCGGAATGGAATTAAAAGAAGAATGAGGGCGTGAACGGCGGACATGCGGCCATCTGCAACGGGGAAATGACAGAAAACGATACATCAACATGATGGGAAAATGACGTAACAGACAAACTGAAACGATGATGAATACCACTGACGTATTAATACCATGGGCTTTTCGAACTGGATTTTGACTAGGAATAATGGAAATGGTAATTCGCCGAATAACAAACAATGGAAGCCGTCAAATGAGATTAATGGTGCAATAGAAAAATACGAAGGCCGGAAATTCGTCGTACACTTTCTTTATCTGGTGTCGTTTTGGTTTTAATATGAGCATTCAAATGATTTATTGGGGAGTATTTAGTGCAAGTACCACCTAAAATTGGAGTGTTAATGAAACAAGTAAAATATACGAGGTGATGAGTTTTTAACTATAGTCTTCAGTGTTCTGAAAAGAAAACTATATATCTACTGATCACGAATGTTAATTCAGCGGCTCTTAGACTTTTCTAACTGACCTTGGCTGAATCTGTTGGTACCATCAGAAATACCGGACGAATTACACAAACGAAACCCATTTAAGTCGAGCTAATCCCATTGGCCTCTAATTGTGTCTTGGGAAGTTTACAGCAAATCCATCTTTCACCCGCGAAGTGTCACAAATCCGGAGGCACTTTAAACAAATGGCTAGAATTTGAATGGCAGCATTTGAGACTTGGGGTGGAAAAAGTTCATAGCAATTCGCAGAACTCGAGACGAACCGTGCAACGGAGATGTAAGACGTCTGAACTGAAATTCCAGGCTTCTGATTAAGTTTCAGAGTTGTTTAAGTGGTCTTCCGAATTTTACGCCGTTTATTTTT
>NC_061102.1:32612859-32622859 GCF_015104395.2 Macrobrachium nipponense | reverse complement strand
AAAAGTTATCACAATCGTATTGACATCGTTGCCTGATGAATACCTATTGAACATGTGATACCTGTTGTTGAGCTTATCGTGTAGAGCGACATATCGGTACTTGGCCCGAATTGTCGGAATTAAAATTTCTTGTTGCAATTAGATTTCCAGGAAGGCGCCGTAATAGCAATCGAGAATGGAATAAAAAAAATTATTCTGATGACATGCTAGTTATCAGCCAGTTTCCAATGTGATGTCACGTCGATATCCGCGTTTTAATCAACCCTTCTTTTGGCAGAATTGAATTCATAACTGGATCGCCGACGTCTCATTTCGGCAAAATTACGTAACTGCAGTTTTGACGGAGCATTTTAATCATGAATTCTCGTTTCCGGAATGAACTACAGACTGGAACAGTATCTGGAATACCCGCTTGTGACTGAAATATCCTATTTGCTTCAAGAACTAAAAGTGGTTCAATAATGTGAAATATAAGTCATATTCCCCTCTGGGAGAACTAAGTGCATGATTTTCGCTGCAGGGTCTAATTTAATTACTTACACTATTTGATATAATGAGTGACATAACAGTATACAAGGCCCAAGTTTGCCCAAACCTCTGTCTAGCTGAACCTACATCATAACAGTGGACTTAGTTGCATACATTTTTCCCCAAATTATTATAATTATTATTATTCTGGAGACAAACCCTATTCAAAAGGAACAAGTCTACAGGGGCACTGACTTCAAATTCAAGCTTTCAAGAAAATAGGAAATAACAGTGATTAATTAGTTAAGTAAACTAACAAAGACTAAACTTAACATACTGCCCTCTTTGGCAGAATTTACTGCACAACTATAATCGCGACGCTTAATTCTATCTGCAGAGAGGCGTTTCAGCTGGATAGGCTTTCCCCAAGAAAAATTGCTGAAAAGAACGAACCATAACGTCGCCGCTCGATTTTCCAGCAGCGCGAGAACAATGAACAATGTTTGCCTTGTTCATTACGGCACAGAGCCAGAAAACCGAAAGCTTTACGGCGCAGAGGAGATATATTCTTAACACTACGTTGCGTTCGGATTCTCCATTCTCCTCCTCCAAGGGGGTGCGCTCGTCTTCGATATGCGATCCCCACACTCTTAAAGGAATTCCTGTCAGCTTGTTTATGCAGGGGAACAGCGCGGCGGCCATACAAAAGGGAAAAGTGAGAGAGACTCGCGCGAAGAAGAATGGAAAAACACGAATAACAACGTCATCTCTCTGAATTGGCACGACTTTATTTTCTTGCACGTTAAAGGAGGATGCATAGAGCAGCGGGGGTTCCGTGCACCCTAAAGGAACGGCACCAGAGAGGAGACAACAAAAATGAGAGAGAGAGAGAGAGAGAGCACAAAAAGAGTAAATCCTGTCGATAATCTTTTAAGGATCTGGACCTAGTTTTACGACTCCTTCAAGTGGATATTATCGAAACTTCTACCGTGACTAAGTGCTTCAACAGCCCGGTCGATGGTTTTTGCTCTTGCTGGAGGAAAATGACTCCTGTCCCTTTTTATTGGGAGAGAGGGCAAGGCACCTTATTTTCCCACAAGCAAATCATTATATTTCATTTCTCGGAAATGATTTCCTATTCGTGAACCGCGAAAATGTCTTTGCGTGGTGTTATTTCAAAGGTACAACAAATCAGTTAATAAACGATGAAAGATCTCTATTCACATTTTATTTTCTGGCTCAAAGCATACGATCAAATCAAGAGAGAGAGAGAGAGAGAGAGAGAGAGAGAGAGAGAGAGAGAGAGAGAGAGAGAGAGATAGTAGCCTTTTTTGATCGGCTATTTATTATTTATCATGTGCAAATAGAGTTAGTATATGCACTGGTTAATATTATATTTACGATGCCTACAATATTATATGTGTGCCGCGATTATCAATTTTCTCTAAATAATCATTTTATATACTTTACAGCACTATTTAACTGAAGAAATGAAAGGGCAATTTTCAGTAGTCCTACTAGAGGCATAATTGCTTGAAAATGCATTAACGTTGTAATGATCCTGTAACTTTTATTTTCTTTTTTAAGACTGCCCAACGTGAATATCTTTTCCACAACCATACAATTTCTTCACTGTTAGTGAATTATTTTTAAGTTGTTCTTGATTCTATCCTACTTAATTAAAACAATATTTTCATTTTGCGGCCCACCCAGGACTGTTAAACTCGAGAATTATTCATAACGAAACCAGCTCCAACCCCACTGCCCCCTAATCTCTGATGCACAAGTAATGGATTTACTAAAGCAAAGTTCCATATATTACAATATATTCTTGATATATACGTACACACACATACAAACAGACAGACAGACAGACACACACACACACACACACACACATATATATATATATATATATATATATATATATATATCATATATACCATATTATTATATAAAATTATTATATAATATAAAATAATATCAATATTATAATTATATATATATTTATATATACATATATATATATATATATCATAGATATATATATATATACATATAGATATATATATAATAGATATAATATAGACTATATATATATATATATTATATATAGATTATATATATAGTATATAGGACGTGCCTAGATATGTAAGTCGTAAATATTAGAAATTCAGGTTCTAAATCAACTATACTATGAATCTAAATTTCAAAAGTCTGCCGACTCGGTCTTCAGTGGCCACACTTTCGCTGTGTAGGGAGGGAGCATAGGATAGAATATAGAATTTAGGCCAAAGTCCTAGCGCTGGGACCTATGAAGTCATTCAGGGCTGAAACGGAAATCGACGATAAAAAGGTCTGAAGGGAACAACAGGAGGAAAACCTCCAAGATGCACTGTGAAACAATTGTTAAGAGGGTGGAAATTAAGATGGAAGAAAGAGAATATTTAAGGAGGAACAGTAAAAAAAAGAGTGCAATCCCCAGATAAAGACTGAATTCCATTGTTGAATGTCTACTTTCATCTTTATATTAGGATACTTTTGTAGAGAACTCTGTAAACATGCATAAAATATTCTCATTTTGCCCATTAGAATACAAATAATAACTACCAAATAAGTAACTCTACACAAAGTGTGGAAATTCTGTCCACAACTTGAACCGAGAACGCCACTCCTATAGCAGATCGCAGTAATAAGATTAAGTCAGCCTTGTGCTGGCACGGGCTCTTGCTTTTCAGCAGCCCGTAATATATCAGATCGCGAAGTGCTCGCAAAATACCTCAGCGAAGCGATAATTCAAACGTTCGGAACTTTGTCTGACTACTTTTACATATTTCATGCGAGCTCATTACCTTGATGCAGGCCGACCAACCCAAGATTCATGTCAGGCACTGTCGGCCACCATAGGCCTATAAATATTTCGAACGAACTGAAGGTACCGCGGTCATAAAAAGACGACCATAAAGAATAGTTCGTATAATATAAGTAAATAGAAGTTACTGTGTTATACGAGTAAAAGTAAATGCTACATAGTTTGTCGTACTATTTTCCATAACGCGACTACCTTTCCGTGAGTCATTACTAGCCTAGATCTGATCAGGCCTGTCATCACCGGCCTTCAGCCTATGCAATACGACCCACTTGACGAAAATGCAAGCCATGCAAATGAGAGGCTAAAATATCATAGAAAATACATGTAACGTGATGAAATGTTAGATTGTAATGTATGTGATTGATGCTTTCTTTTGCTATTTATTTCAAAGCAAATATATTTTTCTACAAAAATAGCCTCGACTGGAGTGTAACGCATTATAACGCAAGTAACAGGAACAAGCGGAATGAAACAAGCTTTAGAAATACCTCGCACTTCCTTGTTAAAGAGTACAACGCGCTGGCTGCAAATTTGGTTTAAATTCACTGATATTTCACGACGCTGGGCACCTCCTCCCTTCCTCAGTCGCTATGGAATCATCTCGAAGCCGAATTCGAGGCTAACACCGATGTCAAATATCTTTCACATGAGAGGCAATGGTCTTACTAATTCTATATGAATATAAAATGAAATATCTCTTTGCCAGATATGGGATTGTAATCAATATGATACTAATTATCTACACGCACTGAGTAACCTCAAAAGAAACCACCTTATTCTTGGAAAATTTCACTTGATTTGGTAACTGACGTCATATCGTCTTCGTCACCTTTCTTCTCGTTGGTCACCTTTAATATTTCATATTCTAAACATCCGGTTAATGACCTGAAGTATCTAAAACTGTAATAAAAAAAAAGGATGAGAAATGCCATTGGAATCAAAGTCTTAAGTAAAACCAGGAAAAGGACCCTCCAAACCAATTAAAACCTCCCGACAGATTTTTATAATGTCAACTCTTAGGTCCAGACATCATGTCCTAGACATTAGTCCAACAAGTAAATTTAAAAGCATTTGATAAGGCACATTCCATTAACGTGATTCTCTCTCTCTCTCTCTCTCTCTCTCTCTCTCTCTCTCTCTCTCTCTCTCTCACTAAATGTTTGTCCACACACACACACACACACACACACAACACACATATATATATATATATATATATATATATATATATATATATATATATATACATACATACACATATATATATGAATATATATACGCATGTGTATAATATATAATATACATACACATACACATATACAAAATCTCGCGCATCCATACAGAAGTATTATGGTTAGAGAGGAAAACAGACTGAGATGGCTAAAACATGTGATGCGAAAGGCCGACGAACACATACGAAAAGAGTAGATACCAAAGCAGAAGAAGAACCTTGCAGGAATGTCTATAAACCTCGACGAATATTCTTGCAGCACAAAGTACAACGGACAAGACAAAGAAAGAACCTGATGTAAACACGTTGATGGTCACGATGATAGTAAAACGAAAATGAAATCCTCAGTGCGCAAACGCTGTTCATCTAATGACCTCAATGACTACCTGATCGTTCCTTTACCAAAAAGGTAAAACGTGATGTTCAAATAAATAGGGTACTTTTATTTCGAACTCTTATTCCAAGCAAATCGTACTGCATCAGAAATATCCCCTTGAAAATATATATAGTGATTTCCTTTTTGCCCTTCAGCCACAATGTAAAAGTGGAAGAGATCTAATATATTATTGGCGATTCCAAATACAAAAATAACGGCGTGGAATGATTTGAACAGGAAACAAAATGAATATAATTTTTGCATGGTGGGGAAACTCTTTATCTCTTTCTCTCTTTCTATCTCTCTGTCTATGTATGTATATATCTATTTACTGCTTATAAAAAGTTGCTCAAATGTTAACTCATATATATATATATGTATATATATATATATATATATATATATATATATATTATATATATATATAAGAACGTGGTTATAGACATAAATTTCCGACCCACATCGGGAACGAATCTCCGTCTCCCAAGTGGTCAGAAGCCATGGCGGTACCGACTAACCCAAAACGGTCAGGAAAGAAATTCGAAACTAAGTATTTCGTACCTGGGCAGGGCTCTGAAGGAAAATATATCTGCTTATACAATATATTATATGAAATTTCATTTTTAATTCTGCAAATTTCTTAGTCTTGTATAAGGTGCAACCGAAAGTAATATACTCGATAAGCATGAGAACTTCCTGAAGTTACATGTCATTTATGTTCAAATGTTTTGCATACGCATTGTGCATAAATAAACATATATAATTTTATACTAGCAAAACCAAGACGTTATTCGAAACAGAGGTATTACCTTAGTTATGGTTATTTAAATTGTCCCAAAGCATACTTTGGGTATTTACACAATTTCTACGTGATTGTTAATAACTATCTAAATTTATCATAGCGACAGACCATAATAATTACTTAAAACACACAAAAAACGTACCTTTCTCCATGCTTTCGTTCATTTATCACGTTATTTAAAAAGACGTTATTTAAAATGAATGCTCCGTAGAACATGAGAGCTCTATTGCTGGTGCTAATGGTTGCCAAAAGATGATGGAATGGTTGTTATTGCTCCTCTTCCAAGGCAAAGACTATCACAAAGTGCCATTCGGCGCGCATGCCTGGACAAGCTCTAAGGCGAACGGTAGATAAAATGGGTGGCCCAATCATTCCCTATTTCGTGGAACAAGCTTCTTCAGATGCCAGATAAAAATAAGTGAGCTAAGATAGAGGACGAAGTAGCTTCTGCTGGAATATATCTGGAATCGCTTTTGCCCATCCAACTCTTCCTTCGTCCAAATTCTGACCATATGAATGAGAGCTGATTTGATTTTAAAATTTAGGCTGTCAAGGTAAGCACTGGGGCGCTTTCGCTACTCACAACTAAGACTGAATAGAGAGGGTAGGAGTGGCCGGGCCACCCTGAAGAAGAGATCCAGAATACGAAGGAGATGAAATATAAGGATGCAAAGGTGGAACTGAGAGAAAACACCACAAATGTACGATGGAACAACAACGAAGACAGGCTGGACGTTAAGACTGAAGAAAAGAGGATGGAGGTTAAAGGCTAAAAGTCAGGACGAAGTGACGGTGAAACACCTTATAGTAATAACCAAAGTGCACAACTAAGGAACCAAATGAAATGAGGCTATCTACGCTGTCGTTTAAAGGGGCCGAAAAAGGGAAAAACAGTATGATTAATTAGCTTTTAAAAGTACAATTTATTTTCGTGCCATTGACCAAAGCTACTGCGACGGAGTTTCTTCCATATAAATAAGTCAGTTCCTTAACAAGATATTTGGTCCCTGCTCTCGAAAAATTCGTTGACCATGATCAGTGGAAACTCATTTGCAATATTTATATCTTCCTCATTCAATAAAATAAAAAAAATATATAATTAACGGCTTGATACTGCTGCGCGGCTTCTCCAATATTCCTTCAAAAAGTCGAGCATTTTATAAATATTCTGATATCGGAAATTGGTGATTGCCACACGGAAAGATTCTGCAAATGATGATAACATCGGTACTAATAACGTGAAAATTAGAAAATGTGCTTGAAGGTGAATTTCAGCCGTTTTCCCAGAAATATTGAAAATCAGTGTATGTTAGTGTATACATGATGATATGCATAATGGGGTTCATACAGTAGTGTATAAGTATATTATGCTATAGTTCTTGATATTTGTTAATTCACGAAGGGCGAATAGCACGTCGTATGAAAATATACTTAAGTATGCATATAGTAGATAACATGCATAAAATATAATTAATAGGTTTTGCATTAGATACTGCCAATGCAATAAAAAGAAACTGCCCCTGCACAGATGTACAGTCGTTAGAACCTTCTGCTATTTTACCAATGAAGTCAGAATCGGCAATGTATTCATTTATTCCCGCCAAATATCGACAAAACGAGTGTATATTCTATTGCACATATGAACGACTGCAGTTTTAAATAATGATCAAATTCATTCAGCATTATTCATTCATTTTACATCGAAAGAGAGAATGGATTATAGTCTTTAATTCTTAACCTCTTTCCAGCCTTTCATGCGGGCACAAAACATCACTCGTTTCGACCAAATTCAATTCAGCTTTTAAATGGTAAAAAAGAAATATGAAAAGGCATTCTTCACATTCCCTTTACTGTGCAAGCTTCGTCAATTCAGCGAATACTCGTTCATGCAAACTCATGTTTATAATCAGTTTTACAAACAAGGTATAACTACACGAGGCCCGGTCAAAGATCCTTGGGAATCATCATGTGTCTCTTCTCAGCAGAAAGGTTGGCAGTCATCAAAATCGACTTTTATCTTGTTACTTGTGTCTTAAAAATATGAATAAGAGTCTAGGACGGGGTATATGATCATTCTTTATTATAATATATAGGGCATTTTCCAAGACGCCTCAGTGTCAATGTCTAGCCGTTAAACTATGTAAGTAAACATGCTAAACTCTTTCAGTAAACAAACAAATATAAACACACGCATTCAACTGAAGAGCATTCTATGTGGGTTACAAAGTTGCTTATGCTGTGGATGTTTTCTTTATAGGGAGTTTTATAAACTAACATTCAAAAGGTTTGAGACATCACGAGAGAGAGAAGTTCAAAGTCCAGGACCATTAAACCATGATGAGAGGCAATGGAAACGGGGAGGCGACTCGTCACAAACAGTTGGCGTCATAATTACTTATGACTGAAATAAAATGCGAAATGCCTGTATCACAATAAGCATTCCAAGTAGAAAGTGCACAGATTTCAAAGCAGCCAAAAGGGTAAAACTTTCCAAGCACTCATCACATCAGTATCTTACCACAATATATTCTTTTCGATTGTTTCCACATGTGTTTCGCACGATTCTGGTTTTTATTTTGTTGTCCAATCACTTGTTTCCGTTTGCTACTCCCCTCCCCGTCCATCGCAGAAATTCGACAAACTACGCCTTTGGTTTTCCAAAAACCGAAACCCCATATTTCCAGGAAAAACCATATTTCAACAGGGATAAATCCTAACTTTACCTGACCCCCAAACCTAACCTTGCCCTGAGAGCCATAAATCATGCAAATATGCGAAAATGCTTCTAGTGTCGTGAATTCATGAATTCGAGAATATCTCGCCTAGAATCACTTGCGAAGACAGCGACACGAAAGAAACCTCACTTCAACGGTTAACCCCATTATTGATAAATCAAGAATGTCCGTTACGAGTTAATGACGAAAACCCCCATAAGACCAAATCGGTAACTACAGGCGCAACGGTTCACTTCACTATTGAAAATAACTTTTTTATCTGCATTCTGCACACTTTAGACATACCTGAATTCAGATTCATAGACTACGTTAAAAAACTAACTTCCATACTCTTGACCATTAAGTTAGACATGGTTACAAAACTAGAGCGTGATCTCTTCATTGGAAAATTTTCCTTGCTCCACTGTGGTGGGTGACAGTCATCTCCAACAGGATCTCAGCAACCTCTATTTCCGGTCAATGTCAAGATTAACAGTGCCTTCTTTACCTCGACTAGAGAGAACCGAATGTTGGACAGGAGCCAACACCGTCTTGAGTGCGGAATTTGAGGCGTTTTATGTCCGCCAGGATTCATGCTGCGTAGAAATACTCTGGTTCTTACAGCCTGACTGAGTCCTTTAGGAAAATACTTTTTCTCTCAGTTAAATTTTCGAAACGGCGAATGAAACATATTCCATATTATAGTTTTGTTAACTGGTCCCTATAATGCTAAATCTTTTGTTTCCAAACGGATCCTATAATGCTGAGCAATATTTTGTTTACGATCATGTAAAACGAACAGACTTCGAGAAGCATCTGGTTTGCTTTCTTTTCAACGTTTTGGATCCAATGCAAAAGGATGCTACGCATCTAATAATCTATCAGTTTTTTTTTTTTTTCATACCAACATTCTTCAATGAGGTTAAGAGAACGTTTATGCTTGGACGCAAACGTTCAAGAAAGTAATTTCACGAGCAAAAGCAAAAACATTCAAGACACAAATATGACCAAACATATACTAAAAGTTAAAACATAGAGAGGCACAGATTCACATGAGTAAATGTAAGCGAAGTTATTGTCAGCATAAGTAATCAGCATTTATGTGTACCCATGCATATGCCTACCGCTGGCGAGGCGCGTGGGCACGTTTTCGCCCACC
Source organism: Macrobrachium nipponense (assembly GCF_015104395.2). Taxonomy (NCBI): domain Eukaryota; kingdom Metazoa; phylum Arthropoda; class Malacostraca; order Decapoda; family Palaemonidae; genus Macrobrachium; species Macrobrachium nipponense. Next base: position 32,613,237 of record NC_061102.1, on the reverse strand, counting down.
ATTAAGACAGCAACTAACTCCTCATTCCAGAATCCTGGGGCTTCCTCGGCTCTGAAAATAATGCGGCCGCCTCTTCCTGTCTCCCGGTATCTTTTTCCTAAACGTTCTGGCTGTTTATTATTCTCGGTGTGCTTTGAATTCTAAGCGGTAACTTTTTGAATATGTCGCGTAAGCCGTTCAACTTGGGAATATATTTCTGGAGTAGTATCCTTTATATTTCGTAAATAGGGATCTTTGGCTGGTTTACTCTCCTTTTGTGAGGCGGAAACTTTTCTCCTGAAAGGCTTAGGCGCCCCTTCATATATTCATTCAGCCAGCGAGGACAACGTTCAAGTTTGACACTAAAGCAGGACTTAACAGCACATTCAAGTCATAGCT
>NC_061102.1:32597859-32607859 GCF_015104395.2 Macrobrachium nipponense | reverse complement strand
ACAGCATCAAATGAGTCATGACAATGAAGCATGCATTTTTTGTGAAAATGTGGCAACTGTATCAGATCTTCAACAAATAATGACCATGATTCTCAACAGGAGACTACATGAGTGTGCTCATACACTTAACGATGGTAAATTATTGTGAAAACTAAGTGCATGTGATGCAACTGCACACAAGCTGAGATACCGTCTTATATGTCTCACTGGCCTTTACAATAGTGAGAGGTCTCATCTTAGAAACCTTGAGAAAGAACAATGTCACTATGAAGAACTAGATGGATATCCACTAGTTCTATCAGACCTGGTTAATTATATCACTGAAACCAGCTTGAGTTCAGATGGTCATGCCATATTTCCTCTTACAGACATATCCCAATCATACCATCAGTGCCTGGAACAATTTGGCATTGCCTCACCCACTGTAAAAAACTAAGTATATCTTAGTTTTACCAGACCACTGAGCTGATTAACAGCTCTCCTAGGGCTGGCCCGAAGGATTAGATATTTTTACGTATCTAGGAACCAATTGATTACCTAGCAACGGGACCTACAGCTTACTATGGAATCCAAACCACATTATATCGAGAAATGAATTTCTATCACCAGAAATAAATTCCTCTGATTCTGTGTTGGCCACACCGACACTCAAACTTCAGACCACCGGATTAGAAGCCAAGCGCGAAATCCACTTGGGCAACGTGCTCCCTCACTGTAAATATATGGAGCAGACATAAAGTTACAGCTAAGGTTTGGCTCATCAAAGTCAGACCTGGCTATTGCTCAGCTCCTGCAGCAAAACTGCATCTCAAAACAGAGGGAAGGAGCAGGTGTACATCAACATTCAAAGGATATGGAAACTCCTTTTCCAGTGTTCATGGGCACCGGTATCTATAACAATATCAGGAAGAGAAACCTGGTAGAAATGCTTCATGATCATGGCATGAGCATTTTCAATGACAGAGTGCTGGAGATATCAACCTGACTGGGAGATGCCACAGTCACCAAGTACATGGAGAGGGTGTAATCTGTCCACCTGTCCTGGAAAAGGGGTTGTTCACCACTGCAGTTATGGACAACATCGATCACAACCCTTCAAAAACTACAAATATACCATAGCCTTGACCATAGCAGTTTATCTCAAGTGCAAGATTTGACATCTCAGGTTAAAGAAAACGGAGTTTTGAGAATATAGGTAGAGAATACGCTTGAATGTCGTCGAGTTTGAATTTCATAACCGGGCCCTGCAATTCATAGCACCGGCCCCTATATAAATTGTCGATATATGGTGAATTTTTAGTGGATTACGTACTTAAAAATGATGATGGTGCTACCTCTAGGTAGCTAAGAATTTGTAGTTTATCGACAACGTATAATTACGATAATTCGTTTGGATTAAGATCAACACTGAAAAAAATGTGGTGATTTTGTCACGAGTAATTTTCTAATAGGGGGTAGTTTTATCACACAAACATTTAGTCTGCTAATACGCTTGCGTGGATGGTAACGATTAGTTCTTGATCTCCAAAGTACTCAGATATGATGCTGGTAATACTTAATTTGTATTTCATTGGCAGGGTATGATTAGTCTTTTAATGACGGATGAGGAAGTAAGCCTTTCACAGAAACAGTTGGTCTGCTACTATTTTTTTCTTTCCGTGGCGAGAATTGTAAGGTCTAACTGGTGTGGTGGTAGAAGTTATATTTTGAATTACATTGCTTTATGAGTGAATGTAAGTAATTCAAATACAGTCAAACACATCAGTGTAAGTTTTTGGATGCACTAAACTGATTATGGGGCATGCAGTCTTAGAAGTTTAACGAAATAATACGTCTCACGCATAGCTATGGTCTTATGGCTCCTGCAAGAAGAGGTGGAGCATCACGTGAAAAATGAGAATAAGCCTAGAAAACTCAAGGAAAGGGTGACTTAAAAACGAAAATTTAAGTTGCTTTGTCAGTGTTTGTATGTCTGTCACGGGGTAGTATATATATATATATATATATATATTATATCATATATGGGGGTATATATATATATATATACATATATATATATATATTATATATATATACATATATAAGTTAATGTTTTATATACGTTTGGTTTCTATAGAAGTCCAAACCGCTTGACAGACTCAGACAAAGTTTTGTACATGGCCTCTATGTCACCCCGAAAGCTTTTATATATATATATATATATATATATATATATATATATATATATATATATATATATATATATATATACATACATAAACACACATACACACACACACACACACACACACACACAGATATATATATATATATATATCTTATAAATAAGCAAAAAACAGCCATTTTCTAAAGCCACCCTCTAAAAAGAGGAGGAATCGGCTGTTACCTGGAACGGAATCCTAAGTGCATCCATCTTCCTATTCTAGCAACAGTAATATGGATTCAGAAAAATACAAAATTCCAACCCTGCCAAGCACTAAACCCCCCCACCCCACCCTAACCCCCATGAAAACCCTTGATGTACTCGGATTATTGGAAATTTCGTGTTACGCTGAATATATCTGTGCATCGCCATTGAGAATTACGAAAAATAGCAAGGGACACTGTATGTCCTTGTTAGTCATTTAATTGGGGAAGGGAGGCAGACATACCAAGAAAGTTGGTTGCAGAAGCGCTTTACCCCGGAATGATTGGATTGACATTTTTAGCCTTATTCATGCTGCATGAATAATCCTGAATAAAATAATGCAATTCCAGTGCTTTAATGTAAATAATTTAGAGCCGTGTTGTGTCATGTATCTGTGGTCGAGAGAGAGAGAGAGAGAGAGAGAGAGAGAGAGAGAGAGAGAGAGATTCACCTAAGCACAGGAGTTCTGAAGTTTGCAGCACGAGAAATGTTTAAAAGTAAGCCAATGCTCACTATGCTGCAAATGAAAAAGCATTGAAGGTACTTGGATGATGATATATAGAGAAAAATACCCAAAATTTATATAAATACCGTTACAATTAAGATAAAATGAAAAGACTAAGATATCAAAGAATAGCCTCAAGCAGTAACTCAGGTATCAAGAGAAAGAAATTAAGAATTTCGTGGATTTTTTTCTGTTAATTCAGACATGGACAAAAGAGATATCTCATAAACACTTTAAAACTTTTGTCCTTTAAACTACTTGATTATCTACTGCCGTATGTCAATTAATATTTCCTTGCCTTCAAACTACCCAACGAATTCTTAGTAAAAATGTATTACCAGATTTTATAAAAAGTCTCAACACATAATTTTGTCATTTTCAAATAGAAATTCCTTCAACTCGTAGCCCTCAATCATATTTAATCTTATTCGTAGTCCTTACCATACTCTTGGGAGTCCAACTGTTCACCGTTCTTTAATCATTCGTCGGTCATTTGCTCGTTTCGCTCGTTTCATTGCATCAATTCATTTCATCACTCTGGGGATACTTTCAATACACCAGAGACCTTATTTACCTTATTTACTTCTATAGAACATGAGTTTGGAAACAAGGGACAAGCCTCGTTCAATAATCCTTAATCAATCCTATCAACAGAAGAAGACAAATGGAGGGTAAGTGTTCATATGTCTATTTTTTTTTACTTTCATGAAAAGAAAATGGCTGTTCCTCATGCGGCGAATGAAAAAAAAATAGACACATTATCATTACATCCAGTCTTTATCGATATTTACATTCTATCTTAGATTTGAAGGCTCATGTACTGGGCAAATATTTATTGGAATCGATTTGCAATGAAGCACTAGAAGTTTTGAAATGACTTTTTTGCAATATAATTAATCAAACAGGCATTGTTTAAAAACCAATTTCTGCAATATAATTAACCTAATTGGCTGGCTTCGCAAGCCATTTTTAGAATACATCAGAGCATATTAGTTGTTTTCGAAATAACTAGGTGAGATTCAATAAAGATATAACGTGTTTTCGGGATGAAGTTAATGAAAGACAAGAGGGCAGGTGGTTCATTTTCACGCTGATAGACAGTTACTGAACACCATACATTAAAGCATGTTGCGTTTGGTACCATTAAAGAAAGTATGAAAGATCTTTGAAGTCGCGTTGTCAAAATATCTTCTTTTGTATTTTTTCTTTTTAACTTGTGAGTCGGATACGATGCCGTTTTCCATCCCCAGAGAAATCCTGCCGACTTCACAAGGTAGAGGAGGCTCTTTATGCTTTCTCTGCCCATTTCTTCAATTTCATGGTATATTCTTCCCAGGCTATGCGTCTTCTGTGTTTTGCCAGGCATAGCCTATTTCCTGCAATAGATGGGATCCCCTCTCTCTCTCTCTCTCTCTCTCTCTCTCTCTCTCTCTCTCTCTCTCTCTCCCGCGTGATAGAAAAGTAGGAGACATATTGACAACATTGCATCCTAAGAATTATATTTCATTTGATAATAGGACTGAAATCATTCTTATAATCCAACTTTTATAAATGGCAGTAATTGTACTTACACCATTAACAATAAAAAGATAGTATGAGAAATGTTCGCACCGCCATATCAAGATCAATATTCAATTGTCGCCCACGCAAATTTCGACACATCCTGATTCTTAAACAGACACTAGATGTTTTTTAAACTTTGTTTTCAATGATCAAAAGTTTAAGAGACTTGCACGTTATTTTTGGATCCCACAGCATTTGAATATATTTTTTATAGCCATCATATAAAGTTGTTAATGGTACTGACGCTTTCCTTGCATTTGTATATATTGAACTGAAACAGAAATAAACGTTACTTCTTTGTGATTGTATATTGTTAGCCAGATTTTCAAGAAGATTCTAACAATGAAAGGTTTCTTGATGTATCATTCCTAAAATAATCCTAGGGACGTTATGATACCATATCCCAAAGCTTGGAGACAGAGAGAAAAAAAAACCTTGTTTTGCGTGCTTATACAGTAGCCAATGTTAGGAAACCCTGGACCCGAAGTAGGCAATGGCAATTCTATTATCAGAGTTTATTACCAAGAGCTAATCACTGCTGGGGAGCTACGCATACGAATATTTGGATTCTCATTACGTTTAATTATGTAGAGATTATCTTCATAGTGATGAATTAAGAAAGCATTCATCGTTAGAATTCTTGTTTCAAAATCTTGTTCAAAAATATAGGTAGATTAAAAACTAGCATTTAATTATGTTTAATTTTACCATAGCCAAATGCAATAAAAGAAAAATACCATTACTAGACGTGTATAATGTGCATTACAGATATATACAAAACTATAGGTCTTATAAACAAACAAAAAGGCTCTTAAACCTTAGATAATTGAAAACAAAGTCTACAAAAGGATGTAAGATCGGCTTCCCGTTCAGGATATGTAGAAATAATGTTACTGGGCCCATATACCACTACTAAACAACATTTGATCTAAATCGATTATTATAAATTTTCGACACACAGAAAAATAGCCCAAAGTTGTGCGTGATCAAATACACGGATTAGTCAAGCACTGTCAGGAAGACAATGAACATATAGATACTTTACAAATACTTTCCTTCATTACATTATTCACAAATACACATCGATCTTTAAAACAATAGAACAGGCATCGAACAGGCTCCCAGAACCGAAAGAATGGACGCTGCTATCTAAGTTGCCGTATCTTTCTCTCTCTAATTTCGTATTGCTCCGCTACTGCAATACATTTTTTGGCTGGAGAGGAAATATATGTGGCGCAATATTTTTGGGGTCGATGGGAATTAAATTTTCATACATAGATACATACATCCACACATACATACATACATTCATACGCACACACACTTATATATAAGGATATTTACATATATATATATATATATATATATATATATATATATATATTTCATATATGCATAGTATTATTTCAGTAGATGAAACCTGCATGCATGTATATATGTATGTATATATACATCCACACATACATACGTACATTCATACGTACACATACACATTTATATACGGATATATATATATATATATATATATATATATATATATTTATTTCACATTCGCATATTATTATTTCAGTAGATGAAACCTGCATGCATGCATGTATGTATGTATTTATACATCCACACATACATTCATACGTACACACACATATATATACACATATATATACATATATATATATATATATTATATATATATATATATATATATATATATATATATATATATATATATATATATATATATATATATATATTAATTCATATATACATATCATTTTAGTAGATGAACCTGAATGTATGTATGTATATATAACTATATATCTCATTTTCTTCCTTTAACTTTCAGAGAAGTTGACCGATAGGATGAGGTCATAAGAAAGACACCCTTTTTTGCTTTGATTGCGATAAAGCACTATTTACCTAGTTCGTCGGGTAGTAACAACGAAACGTAGTACTTGAATAGTTTCCGCATCTGAATTATTTCAACTTCCTTATTCACTGGGCAGAAGATATATACAATAAAACAATATATATATATATATATATATATATATATATTCATATATATATGTGTATATATATATATATATTATATATATATATATATATGTGTGTGTGTGTGTAAGGTGTGTGAGTTAAGGCAACTATTTTGGGGAATGAAAGAAAAAGTAAATTTGAGCAGAAAATATTCTATAAACATATGCACTTCAAGGCTTCGTTTACCGGTGAGGGGTATTTTAAAATACCCGAGATCTTTGGGCTGCTTTCACGCTATGGAGATTGGATTGAGAGTCCTGGGATGTGCGGTTTTATTTTATTTATTCATTTACTTATTTATCTTTTGCTGTGCAGAAGGAGGATGGAGCGATTAGGCCGATGTGAGTACAGTACCTACTGATCAAATGTATTATTTACATTTTGAAGAAATGAATGCATCATTGAATCCATTTACTCCCTATCAGTGGTATTCATTGGATACCGAAAAAAGTAAATAAAAAGAGAAGTAAACCTAACTGAAACTTCTCTCCACCAAAGGCAGGCTTCCTTATTCATTACACCTATCAGGCTTTAAATGTATTTTTAAAATTTCCTTCCTTAAAATTCCCTCCCTCTCTATCTAAAGTGTTCATCAGAATCAGTCAGGCGTAGTCATGATCCCTGGTTCAACAATTCCGTGAGACTAGACGGCAGGACAGAGCGCTCTAGAATTCGACGTTCACAAATGAATGTCTCTCAGCAACATTTTCACAACTTACTTGATACGTAAAGCCATACATTACCACTGTTAGCTAATTGTTTAATTTAGATTACTTGCAAGAAAAAGAATCATATTTAAAAGAATATCAATCCACTTGCCTCTTTCTCTTGAACCGCACCCCCCAATCCATTGCGTGACAGCAGCGCTAATGATAACGGTTATTTTTAAATTCACTTCACCGACAAACGAAGCCTTAAAATGCATATGTTTATTGAACATTTTCTGCTCAAAATTACTTTTCCTTTCATTCCCCAAAATATTTGTATAAACTCGTAAACTTCCTTCCAGAATCAAATACCAAATCTTCCAGGGCTTCTATTTCTGACCATTAAACGCTGTATTATTTATCGACTACTGAATCCGAACATTAGTTTCTTAATTCCACTTTTTGAGGACTGTTAGTAGTAAATTAATTTCTAACTAGGGTCTGTGGGAAGTAGATTTATCACTGTCACCTCCACTTTTTCCCCTTTCCTGCTCCATTTCTCAAATTACCCTCTACCCGTGACACAGACCGAGTTACTTTCAGTACCCGTGACGCTGACCTAATTAATCATTAATCATGACAGAAAGAAATTCAGAGTAATGGTCACCCTGAAGCCTGGACCTCGTGGTTCCATGTTTCAGCAAATATTAATCAAGGGCAAGGACAAACTTTGGGAATATCAATAGGATTAAATCGTGATTATCTCTATCCTGTGGTCTTACGATGTAACTATTGAAAATAAATTCAAAATTTTCTTGGTAACCCATTATCTTTCCTAAACAAAATTGGCATTCAGTGACTACAAGTAAAAGACAATATGGATCGTGTCGAACATCGGTACCCTAACAATGAACCAAGTCTAATTTAATTAAAAAAAAAAAAAAAAAAAAAAAAAAAACTTTAAAAACGATATGACAGAGTTTTTATAAATTGCTACCTAAAATTTAAACAATAAGCAAAGAAAATCGTATGAAGAAGATAAATAAAAGAGTCAAACGCTATCATGCAAAGCTTCACTAACAACGAAATAACTTAGCTTTTATCGTGACATATAGACCGCTAGTTGTAAGAAATCCGACGGGAAAGGATCAATTCTAATCAATAATAAAATAAAACCATAAAATGCAACTAATAAAATGAAACCAAAAAATGGAACTCAAACCTAACCGGCCCAGAGAATAGTTATAGATAGATAACTTTAACAATCCATTCCTTAAATCATTATCTGTGCAGCTTCAGCTCCCTTTCCTAACTATAACCTCTGTAAAATTGTAAAGGTATGGCATCACTCGTTTCAGCTACCTTCTGGGAGTTGTAAATTTTTATTGTAGGGTATTTTTACGTTGCATGGAACCAGTGGTTATTCAGCAACGGGTCCAACGGCTTTACGTGACTTCCGAACCACGTCGAGAGTGAACTTCTATCACCAGAAATACACATCTCTGCCCACTCAATGGAATGCTCGAGAATCGAACTCGCGGCCACCAAGGTGGCACGTCAACACCATACCGACCACGCCACTGAGGCGCTCTGGGGTAAAGTCCTTCTCTCCATGGCATATAATCGTTTTATTAAAAGAGTAAATAAAGTTCATGGCCCCCTTTTTCAACCATTTTCTCTCTCATTCTCATTCTAAATGCTTTCTCTACAACTCGAACGCCCACTTCCACTCACCCCCGTCTTTCTGAAAACTAACTAGATTTAACCAATTTTCATATAACAGACTGAAAACGTATTAGATCGATTGTTATTAACGATTTCAATCTAAAAAATTATGAAGACTCAGATCACAAACAGGTCAATCATTTTTCCTGCAGTCTAGGTCACATATGTTTGAAACACTATTCTACAAATAAAAACAATATGAGAAAAAGGGTTTATCAAAACATAATATTGGGAAAAACCCCTGCAAATGCCGAGAACCCTTTCGAAAATGGCAGTAAACAACGAAAAAATAAGAAATAATAACCCAGAAAAGCAGAAATTTAATCTTTCCACGTTTATTTATAACCTAGCCCATTACCGAAGGTGTCTCAGCCGTAAAATTGAAAAATCAGAGAAGAAGGAAATAAATTGCAAAGTAAGTGAGGTGTTCGATAAAACTCGTGCGCCCAGCATACATACATCCACACTCCCTCAATAAATTGTATTATAGACACGTTTACTATACATTGCGTATACTAAAATGTATTTGACCATGCATATACACATTTACGTGTGCATGCACATGCCATTTCATTTGAACTAATAACAACGATCTGTTCGTTTTCTTTCACACTAATTTTCATATTAGTCTTATAAACAGCTATGATACAAGCAAACGCAGACTAGTGTATACACGCAAACCATGAAACACATGGCCTGGTATACAATGGATTCACAAGTACACAAACTAGCAATCAATGGCGTCCTTCCCCTAATGCAACGCCCTTTAAATAAAAAGAAAGTTCTACATGGGAGCAATAAGAACTGTTTCGCTAATGATGCACAGCACATTTTTCAGCTGGATCTGGACAGCACTACCACATGATGTATACGAATAATTGTCACGTGATAACACTCGGAACTCATAGAATTGTTCCAAGAAACTGCAGGGATACAAACGTTGGGCGACCCTGCTACTGAGAATTGTATTGATACAATGTTTCTATCTTTAATACATTCTCATTCTTGATTGTGGTAACAAATTTCAGTTCTTCTTCCATTCAATAACATTTCCCTCCCATTTTAATGTACTAAAAATAAGCCCCTCAAATTTTCCAATACAATTTATGCAGTTTCTGT
>NC_061102.1:32587859-32592859 GCF_015104395.2 Macrobrachium nipponense | reverse complement strand
ATAGATTTGCTCGTTCGTCAAGAAAGGATAACCAGATGGAAAATATTAAATACATTAATTTAACTATATATTTTTTCATTCTGCGATTTTTAAAAAAAATGTTCAATACAAATTTGAGTTTTGTATTGCACAATTTTCTTACCAATCAGTGGCTAACAACAAGGGCAACCCCAGGCTACACCCAATAACGTAAATTCAAACAAATGAAACAGAATACCAGATATTGACGGCGAAATATAAAATATAACTTCCCACATAACGGAGCAGCACAGAATTGTTAATCCTTAAACAATATCTATCCTTCTTGAAGTTTTCCAATCCATAAACCATTCCATCACGTTACCACCCTCTGTTCCAAAAATTTCCACCTTCGATTTGCCATGATTATACAATATCGATTTTCTAGATTTAGCTTTCTGCCGCTGTTGTTGGCTTTTTTTTCGACGGGAATAAGTACAGCAATATTGAAATCAACTTATGTCTCTGTTCATGACAAGTAGCTGCCATCTCAGCATCAAACCAAAAGGCACTGGATCGAATCTTGGCAGGCAGAAGCACTTTTAGCCAATTCCTTTTAGGGGTAAGTTACTTCTATGGTAAGGTGAACATGATACGAAGGGCTATTTGCGGCTAAATATTTGACAGTAAAAATAATTCAAGTGTTAACTGATAATAAATTTAATCTACGTTTATATATAAAATATATATATATCTATCTATATATAATTATATATATATATATATATATATATACATACATATGTAATGATGTATGTGTATATATATGCTTAAAAAACCACAGTAGATGCAAGTGACTTCATGATATAAGCGAATACCAAAGGAAAATAATAGGCAGGAACTCCAGCCGAGAGCTTTCGTCCTTTAATGAGACATTGTTGAGGCACAAATGAAACAGCTGAAAAAAAAAGTTACAAGGCAAACAAAAGATCAAGAATACCAGATGGTTAATTGTCAAAAGGGTAAAAAATCAAAGAGCTAATCCAGGATAATCGGAGATCACACGGTCACAAACTAAAACATTTATGCAACTGAATATATTATTTTGTTGCTTATTTTTGTCTGCAACTTTTTTATTTATGAAGACATCGAGTTCAAACAAACCAAGACTTAAATTTAGAACACTTCCATTATTTGATTTGATGAAACAAGATTCAATGATATTCCTTCTAACTATGTCGCTACACGGCATTAAGGCTCTTGCAAGACTCCAGTTAATAGGATGATCTAAATCTCTCATATGTACGAATAATGCATTCGATATTTGACCAGTTCTCACTGAATATTGGCGCTCTTTGATTCGTTGTGAAAGTGATTTTCCAGTTTGTCCGCAATATACCTTATCACACTTTTTACAAGTAATTTCATAAAAGTAGCCACAAACATCTTTAGGGGGATTTTCTATTACTAAACTCTTAACACTAATATTACTGAAAACAACATTTATGTTGAAAAGCTTTAAAATTTTAGGAATTTCTAAAAACCTTTCATCATACGGTAATTTGAGAATGTTATGTTTACTAATTTCAATTTTGTCATTAGTTAAGTAAAACGTCTCATTAAAGAACGAAAGTGCTCGGCTAGAATTTCTGCCTACTATTTTCCTGTAGTATTCGCTTATGTGTGTGTGTGTATGTGTGTGTGTGTATGTGTATATTTATATGTATATATATATATATATATATATATATATATATATATATACATATATATATATATATATATATATATATATATATATATATATGTGTGTTATATATATATATATATATATATATATATATATATATATATATATATATGAATATTTATCACATCACCGTGATTCATATAAATCATTCATGGGATCGAACCACCGTCCAGTTGGACGGGGAACGAAATCAGGATCGGACAACATGGTGGAGGGGGTTCCATATCGATTCTAATTACAAATACAACGAGATCGACGTTGATTTGTAATGGTCAGAATCGTTATAAACCTTTAGCCTCTCTGATAGCCGTTTCGGTAGCGTCTCTGTCCGATCCTGATTTCGTTCCCCGTCCAACTGGACGGTGGTTCGATCCCCCTCGGTACATATATTAAAATATATCAATTCCGAGGTAGAGCGAATTAGATATTAAAGGACATTTGTAGCTCGAATGACATATATATATATATATATAATATATATACATATATATATATATATATATATATATATATATATATATATATAATATATATATATATATATATATATATATATATATATATATATATATATATATATATATAATATATATATATATATATATATATATATATATATATATATATATATATATATATATATATATATATATATATATATATATATATATATATATAAAGGTGATGCCATGGAAGAAAATGAAAAGACGATAATTGCCAAGAAATGTCGTGTAGACCGAAAGATCTTCGCAATTCTAGTCTTTTTCATCACCTTTATTTATACATAGCATCACGTTTTATATATTTCGTGATCAAGTTATTAAACATATATATATATATATATATATATATATATATAATATATATATGTATATATAATATATAAATATATAAACATATATTTTATATATAATTTTTTTTTTCATTTTCCTCCGTGGCATCACCTTTATTTATACATAGCATCACGTTTTATATATTTCGTGATCAGTTATTAACATATATATATATATATATATATATCATTATATATATATATATATATATTATATATCATTTATATATATATATAATATATTATATATATATATATATATATACTTTATATATACATATATACATACTCTTTTGATTAATATTCAAGTGAACGTTTTTAAAGGAGAGAGGAATATCTTTTACTCTGAACACCTTTCTAGATTTAAATTTCACCTCCTTTTTCATTTATTTTCGTTACATTTTTTAGCTTAGATTCATAGAAAGTGAGCAAAGATCAGTGTTACTAAAAGTCGTATCCAACATATTCGTTCACTTTTAAGAAACTATTTCCTCATAATCATTTCAAGTGTCTTTCTTCTTCATCAATTATGGTGTTGTTAGAGAGCTCCTAACTGATTCAGTTCGAACGGTCCTTTAAATATATCTCTCATAATCGGTAGGTGATTTATTTGCTGAATCGTCCTTATGAAACCACTGCACTTCTTACCAAAGGGGAAAAAAAGAAATGGGGGTAGATTACATATGCCTAATCTCTTCGCACACACAGCATTTTACACATGTGTAAGTAGGAATAAATGAAATTAAATAACTCTTTGAATCAACACGCAAGAGCAATGTGAAAACTTTAGAAATAATAATAAAAAAAAAGATTTCACGAATATTTTTAAATGAAAAAACTCATACTTCAAAAATGAAGACTTCAAAAATGAGGGCATGGTACCTTACCGTCGATATAGCAGGTTGAAGCCACAGGAACGTTACGTACCGGTCTGAAACCTAGTTCCAAATTACTTTCATTTCACTTACTTATATAAGTTCCAATAGAGATTCCAGACTGGATGTGACGCTAAGTCCGTGGGAGGTGGTGGCTCAGTGGAGAGCGGAGGTGGGAGAGGAGGAGGAGGAGGAGGAGGAGGAGTTGGTGGTTGTTACGGGGGGGGGGGGGGGGGCCTGGGGGGTTTCCATGTATCTTGACTAGAGGAGTCCAGATGAAAATAAATGCTATATTTTGCGGTAGTGAAATGTGGTAGTTACTACCGTGAACTATCGTTGTTACATATATAAATAAAGAGGTAAACATTGGGTATTGTATTATGAGGATTACTGCACATCTACCGTAAATAATTAAAAGACTACTGCTAAAATAAGCGAAAGCTCTACAGAAATTATCAGTGAGCTGCGCATGAATATCTTGTTCCTTCTCAGATTATCAGAAAAACTAATTAAAAAAATCGGTTCTATAGGCTATAGGCAGAACTAGTAAAAATATAACCCACAAAGGGGATATATAAAGTTTGAGAACTTGACGAAATTACCTAGTCAATATAACCCAGGAAATTGGAGAAACGCCCTTTCATCTAGTTCACAGTAGAAAGCCGGAGGTCGTGAACTGCACCTCAAAGATTTCGAAGATTCAACCACTGCTTTCCAGCTGTGATGAACATTCAAGACAGAAGACTTAAAAATGAGCCACAGCGCGTTTAACAATTTCAAATATAGGGCTCTTTCTTCCTCAAGAGAATAAAAATATACAGAAAGTGTAGTTAATAAAGTTCATTCAAGTGAGTGCAGAATTTTATTCAATACGTGACAAAATACATGAATCTCAAGAGAATTCACAATAAAACATAATGGGTCAGATAAACATGTATTTTATTAAGTTCAAAGAATTACGGAAAATTAAAAATATTGACGCCTTATCCATTAAAAAAACAATATATATACATTACAATATATACATACATTGCAGAAATAAGAACCGACAATCATAAGAAAAAAAAAAAGCAAGGCTTAATTATTCACGAGGCAATAACATCACAATATAACATCAGGGTGTCGCAATCACAATGAAGGATAAAGGCCGCTCTTACGAGAAGAATACCTCACGCGTTATTCGCCCAAATCAAGCCCTGAAAAACAGAAGAAATCATGTCGAAAGGAGACGTGTCCATTACGTAACTAAATCGGGAGAGAATCATCCTGGATTTAGGACGGATGATCTTCCTTTATCGCAGTCTCTCTTTCCGAGCCAGATCAAGGCATCTGTATGAACAATTGCATATCCAGCCCCTCCCCCTACCCCCAACCCATCACTGTTCCCTCTCCCCCATTAAAAACTGAAAAATATCAGTTTCAAACAAATATGTTCGTATTTGAGAATCCGCTTTTACTTCAAGATTAATTCTGAATTGACAGGTTTCATCTTCAACAGGCATGAATAATTCAATTTTTCAACTGACCAGGCATGCGTTCTATCTGCGCTGTTGTATGCAATATCAGAAAAATACATAATTTCGAC
>NC_061102.1:32557859-32582859 GCF_015104395.2 Macrobrachium nipponense | reverse complement strand
ATTGAGTTGAATATAGAATTTAGGCCAAAGGCCAAGCACTGGGACCTATGAGGCCATTCAGGGCTGAAACGGCAATTGACAGTGAAAGGTCTGGAAAGTGTAACAGGAGGAATTCCTCGCTGTTGCACTATGAGTCGTGTTAGGAGAGGGTAGAAAGTAAGATGGAAGAAAGAGAATACGAAAGGAGGTACAGTAAAAGGAACGAAAGGGGTTGCAGCTAGGGGCCGAAGGATGCTGCGAAGAATCTTAAGTAACGCTTACAGTGCACGGCATAAGGTGCACTGGCGGCGCTAACCCCCCTACGGGGTAGAATTTTCATAAAGCGCAATATACACAATATACGGGAAAAGGTAACAGACTAAGTACATATCGGAAATGAGCTCCCTCGTAAACAAGAAGAGTTAGGACCATGAATGACGAACGTAACATCTTTCAAAACTTGTCCTCTACGATCGTTTACATTTTCCAAGATAAACGTATCCATCACAGCTGGCCAGGCATTGAGCAGCACTCAGTTTTGTCCACATCAATGTTTCTCTTGATACGCAACGACACTGACTCGGTTCATTCGGCTGTGAGTGATGTGCATCCGCCTTACTCGAATTCATTTGGATTCAGTTTATTAGTGGAAATTCCTTCCATCTTGCAAGTTGAAGCGGAGGACAATGCAAGTAGGAGGGAATAAAAGCGAAGCAGACTCCGCGGGAGTTAAGTTATTTGTCTGTCAGCTTCTTATTTATTTTGATATTTGTTTATGCTTCTCATTATTCATCTGTTGATAGTTTTTGGACAAAACTCTGTTGTAGGAAAGCTCGTCTCTTGTTTGGAGAATATCCCCTGTGAAAGCAAAACCTTTTATTTTGTTTCCTCATTTATTGTGAAAGCAAAAAAGTTTATTTTCTTACCTCATTTATTGTGAGAGTAAAAACGTTTATTTTGTTTCCTCATTTATTGTGATAGCAAAAACGTTTATTTCGTTTCCTCATTTATTGTGAGAGCAAAAACGTTTTTTTGTTTCCTTAACTATTGTGAGAGCAAAAAAGTTTATTTTGTTTCCTCATTTATTGTGAGAGCAAAAACGTTTATTTTGTTTCCTCATTTATTGTGAAAGCAAAAACTTCTTTTTTGATTCTTCATGTGCTTGTTTGTCTGTTCAAACGATTCCTCTAAAACCAGAGGTAATCGAAGCCAAACGTGCCTCTCCTTCCTTCCTTGTAACATATGTTCACTGCCGTCTTGCAAACACATTGCACTCTTTGTGCGCATGCCGTCTTCCCTTTGTTTTTGCTTCTCAAGAATATGGCATTTACTTTGCATGCAAATTTATGATAATGCAGAAGGCGCAGGTCTTTGTGAGTTCACAGTTGTCCTGCAATATGACAAATAAGAATTTAATCTCCCTCTTCGCAAGAGACCCGGGTCGTTACTACCTACAAAGAGAAGTTCATAATATATGTATGCTTTCATTGTAGAAGAGACTTTGATTTATTTAAGCGATTTCGCCTCGGTAACCTACCACTCCCTCCCCCCCCCCAAAAAATATAATATAATATATATATATATATATATATACTATATAATATATATTGAGAATGACGTAACACACATACAAACATGCACACACACACACATACGCAACATAATTTCTAATAACCCTGGGTCGATGATAGCAAACGATCAGACATCTCCGATGATGTTTCCCGGTAAGGAAAGGTCACTGGACTCTTGAAAACACTCGAGACGGGAGGGACGCCCTCAATGCGCGTCATTATACTTCAAAGATTTCAACCCCGGCGCGTGAGTGTTTAATTACTGCACGTCATTTGATCCATGATATCATAATTATAACCGCTATGAAATATGGTTCAATAAAACTCTTCTCTTGAAAACTAACGCTGAATTATCCAGCTCTACATTTTTCTATATCAAACGCGCACAAACACGGATACCCATACACACAAACGCACACATGGAATTATGGTCGGCTAACACTTCAGTGGTATACGTGTTACCTCACGTTCAATACTCAAGAACAACATAAGAGGAGAAATCCATGCATGGCACTATTACAAACACGTGTGTGTACATGTGTATATATATATATATATATATATATATATATATATATATATATATATATATATATTATATATATATGTAAACAGGGATATACATGATTGTGTTACTGTCATGCCTGGATTTGTCAAGTATGCTGTATCTGTGTGAGGTATGTGATAATATAAATACCACAGACGTGGGCCTTCGAGAATTGGGTGAATAGCATGTAGGTGATACAGACACATAATATGCCCAGGCAAGAAGACGCCAACATATATATAATATATATATATATATATATATATATATCTATATATATATATATATATATATATATTATATATATATATATATATATAATTATTTCTCTCATTTACACACGCTCGCCCCATTCCGTCTTCCCTAATTTACTTAGTCCCAAATGTGCTTTACTGGGTCACTCAAGTGTTCTTATTTTGAGGCGTTAAAATGATTTGCACCACATGTATCGGTCTTAACTTAGTCCGGTCTACCCAAGTCACGCATTTGTATTCATTTCAATCTAATACCTTTTTAGCCCTCATGATGATGATGATGAAGAATAAGTTAGGAAACTACATATCACCTCCTCTTCGTTATTTTCACCAATATATATAAACATATATTCATTATATATACACATGCACATATACATATATATGTATACACCTAATCTTAGAGCAGGGGTTCCCAACCTGGGGTACATGTAACCCCATTGTACATTTGTACTCTTCAGGAGGTACTAGATCTGGGAGAATAGCCAGCATTGCGCAATGCATGAGGTAATCTTTTCTTTATTTCCCCATTTTACTAAGCAAAGCTATTACATTATTTGTTCTTCACTAGTATGGAACTTGTCGCGGCTGTAATCTGTACTCCCCATAACAGGCTTGAGAAGATGTGTTGCATCGTAATACTGAAAATTGTTAATTAAATGAGATCCATGGGATAAGTTTATTGATGCCCTGGATATTCATAAAAAAAGAGATGTATATGATGCATAAAAATATTTCATAAATTACCTATTTAGTATATTGAAGTTATTACCGTTATTTTTTTATGCAGTCTTCACAAACAGATTTCAAAACATTGTTGCTCTTTTCCATCCTTATTTTTTAGGGGTACACAGGAATACATAAAAATTCCCAAGGGGTACAGAAGAACAAAAAGGCTGGGAACCTCTGCCTTAGAGGCTAAGAGAGTGTGTTAGTACGGTCTGCTGAAAGTCAATGCCCTCAGACTGGTGACTCTAGAGCCTATATTGGCGGCTTCAACTATTAGGTATGACAATTACTTTCAAGATATGGGGATTGCTACCCCCTCCCAAAATACCAGCTGAGATAGAAAACTTCACCAACATTTGGAACAAACATCTACGCAGGGAAATTCCATATATTCCATAAATCATAAATGTGAAGAAATTCGAGCACCTCCAACGTAGACTTCGGAGCCACATCCAGGACAAGTCTGACAAATGATGGCTGTCAGCCTACGAGACCAGTGTCATTAATATTGGCCATGGAATCGAGATAAGTATATGCCAAATACTGCCCAAAAAAATTACAAGAGGCAAAATTTTGTCGTCGTTAAAGCACATATGAAATCATTGTTAATTATGCTGATGAAAAAATACATATCCGTAAAAAGTCTTTTCTGATTAAAATTTACAAAAGAGCCACGAAATCTAGACTTAAAATGTTTTGTCTAAATGACTTATACTAACCTAATATACAGTAAGACTGTATTTGTCTACCGTCACAATAGACAATATATATTTATACACAGATATACATATATATACGTATATATATTGTCTGGGTGTGTGTGTGTGTGTGTCTCTGAACAATAAGCACTTTCCCTAATACTGGGTATGTTACTATAGATGAAAAACAAAGCAGTCACTGCCACATTCATCTTTTAGTTACTGAGTCATGGATGAACAGCTGTGCGGAATACTTGCATAGAATTTTATCCAGTTCATACAACAAAGCAAAAGGCTCATCTCATTAGCAGCACGTTCAATCCACATCCACGCAATGTGCCTCTCCCCATGATCTTTCACTTATTCAGTTTCCAGTATACTGTTGCCATGAATTTGAATGAATATGCCACTCAACCTAACTAGCACATTCTAAAGTCCCCCCCCCCCCCCCCCCCCCACAATATAAAACTCTCATAGGTCCAGGTACACTACGTCTTGCTCCAGTTCACTTTCAACACTTTTCTCCGACATGCATTTACAAACTCTTTCATAAGGCTCTCTCCGGAGTTTCTTTGTACTATTACCAGTCACCTGCAAGCGTAAGTAACTAGCCCCAGACAGACATACACACAATATATATATACGTATTAATATTATTAATTAATATATTATATATATATATATAATATACCATGTGTATGTGTGTGTGTGTGTGTATGTGTGCGTGCGTGCATGTGCGTATACGTAAGTGTAACTCTGTATGCATGAATAAACTCTTTGCCTTAACAGCTCGAAGTTAAAGGTCAAACCTTTAAAACTTCATATCTGCGCTATGAATAAAATGAATATTGTCGGCAAAAAAATTTCATACAGCAAATATGCAATTACCTCTCTCTTACTAATCCCCTATATTCGACCGAGCATCGCTGTGACATTCACCGCAATCCTATCCTAAAAATTGATGCGCCCTTTTTCCACCCGCTGTGGTTTTTAAAAGCGTACTCTAAAGCGTAACCGAATATGTACGAACTACGACAACTACGACCAATGGCAGTTACATATAATTAAGCGCAACGAAACACTATTAGCTTTTACAAAGTTATCACACTGTTCATGAATTATCATTCCTTCTTTCCGTTTTAAGAAAAACAGAGAGAGAGAAGAGAGAGAGAGAGAGAGAGAGACAGACAGAGAGAGAGAGAGAGTAGACGTCGAATTCGAATATTACGGATGAGATTTCCCTCTGTAATTGATATAATTTAAATTTGTCGAGGACATTAAAGTTTCACCAATGTTCCAGCTATAATTACGTATTTAAGCCTTCTCATCTACTAGTTTACGCTACATGTAAAATCAATCGATAAATATCAAATGCTTCCCTAATGTCCAAAATCGCATAAATTCGCAGTTCCCCTCACCCAAACGCTGTTTTGTTTTGATATTTGATTTGTTGCTTCGATCAGCTACATATTGGAGTGTAGTTCCCTTCTAGAACTATCGAATCCCTGACGATGGCCATGAGTTAAGGGCTAAAGCATCTATTGGCATGGAAGATTACAATGGAACACCATAGCTAATATTTTCAATTTTCTCTTATCCTTCAACGTGCTACCATTAGTCAAGAGATTCAGAAGATTAAATAGTGTTGTCTTCAAATGACGATACATATGCGTCACCATTCAATAGATATTATATACCCGTATGTATATATATATACATATATATGTGTGTGTGTGTGTGTGTGTGTGAAGTGAGTGTAAATTATATGTACGACTCGGTATTACTGGAAACTACAAACATGTTTGTATGCCAAACTAAATCATCAACGTAATGCTTACCATAACTTTCTGAATGCATTCCCTGTCTAAGGATCTAATATATACCAAGGAAATATATGAAATAAGTAAGCTGCTTTGGAGTGCAGGGTCTGGACCCCACAGCCACGAAAATCGAATTACAACCCTCTTACCATTCAGCCACCAAAGAAGGTACGACTATTTCGACTTATGCACGGGAGTTCAGAATTTCACACACACTCATACATACACACCACACACACACACACACACACACATATATATATATATATATATATATATATATATATATATATATATAATATATTCTTATATATGGGTGGCCTTCAGAAAGCAAATACGTAAAGGAAAAAATATTAGAGGGAAAAATGCAGAATAACTTGCTTCTAACTTACCTTAAAAAGGATTGATTTGGTTATTTTTACTCTAGAAAAGGTCGCCATTAAAAACCAGCTAATTAATCAAACATTATTTATTTACAAGAGGCCGTTGAATGGCCTGGGAAAAGTAAATGCAACTTGTCCGCACATGGACCAATCCTATCTCTCACAATAGGTAAAAACTGGCCATAAACAGATTAACGTCAATGCTGGTTTCCAAAATTACTCATAGTTATCTTGCGTTAAGGAAGCATTTGCCAGCGTTGAGACATGGACACGTGACTCGGCAAAGATCTGGAAGAGTTCCTAGATTAGACACAGAATAAAATAAAGACTTCTTGCACAAGTTACAGTTATTCATTTTTATCTAACACACAGGGGGAAGAAACTCGTGTTTAAATGAAATATTCAATGAAGACTTCGTCTGGGACGAACACAAAAGGTGGCATGCGGCCACGAGGCAAGGAAAGGAATTTAGGGTTGTTCATTTGAGAATTAGGAGTTCGAATTGGAAAATGTAGAAGAGTTTATTTGAAAAGGAACTGGCAATATGACTGTATCTCAAGATGTACCTGGATGCCTTATGTAAGTGGACCTTTGTAGAAAATGGCGTCGGCTTTGTCCGAGGTCTGGGGCGCCAGATGCCCCTTGTGTTGGCCTTATGGGGAGGCTGGCTTGGGCATCTGTCCTAGGTCACAGACTGGAGTGTACTGGGCACGAATTCAGGTGCGAAGCTTGGGTGTTGGGGTCAGCTTATCCCCCTTTTCTGCCGGTCATCCTGGAAACAGAGCATATTGCCAGCGAGAGGTTCAAAGGATAAAAGATCTTAAGAGTAGGCCTAAAAAGTACCTAGCTAGCTACATACTTCCTTTTGGGATACGTCCCTCAGGCTTACAGGAGTCTTTATTCCCCCTTTCTGCTACTACGGAAATTCCGATCTATCGGTCTGCCTCGTCTTTCCCTCCCCAAGTCAGCTGATGTTAGGGAGAAAATGGCTGCTCTTTTAGAACTAAAATAAAATGAATGCTACTGTGAAGATGAGGCGATCAAAATCCGTAAAAAATATATATATATGTATATATATATATGTGTGTACATATATATTCATAAAAATATATACATATATGTGTGTGGATGTATATACATCACATAATAAGACAACGCCACAGCCCACAATTCAGGTGTGCAGGCACCCAAAGTGCACGCCCTCGCTAAGTGGCGCATTTCCCAGCTCACGTTTGCTGGGTCCGTGGATCGTTCTTAACCTGCCGGCAACTAGTCGACCCAGCTGTAAACTGATAATCAGGATTTGTCTGGGTCAAGAAATGGCGTGGGGAATGCAGTCTCACCCCAAGGCTCATTAAGAAACTGGAAGGCCGTTGCCTTTTGGTGAAAATATTACACATGGTATGTATATCACATACACACGTATATATATATATATATATATATATATATATATACATACATACATACATACATTATACATAAACAAGCATCATTCATATACATACAATTATGCTACCTATGAGCACGCATATTACATACATTTTAAAGTGCGCAAAGTTAATACCATTGTGGCTAAACTGTAATGGCCATCCAGTAATTATAAGGATGGACCCAAACTAAGTGGGCCAACCGTTTTTGGTAATCATTTCCAGACACCTTTTGTTATTCAATCAAATTAATGGATGGTGTGATTGCATTATGGTAGCCAGTGAATCGGTA
The DNA here is from genome assembly GCF_015104395.2 of Macrobrachium nipponense. Lineage (NCBI taxonomy): Eukaryota > Metazoa > Arthropoda > Malacostraca > Decapoda > Palaemonidae > Macrobrachium > Macrobrachium nipponense. Next base: position 32,575,156 of record NC_061102.1, on the reverse strand, counting down.
TGGCCCGGGGAGCAATGACCCGGCCAAATCCTTTTGTTATGTTATGATAATGAACTGACAAAAAAAAAAAAAGTAATAATTAATGCAACGGATTCCATCGTTCTGTTGACTTTATGCAAATAAAAATAGGGGTACGAATTTTCTGATTGGGTAGAGGACATATCAGGGTATTATTGAGGCCCAAATATTCTAAATGGAGACAATTAATGAAAATTACTTGCCTTAAATAAGTGACTGCAGTTTTCATGGTCAGACATTTTAAACTTGTGGAAAACGTACTCACATACATTGGGACATACGCACCCACACGCACACACTCTGAAAGACATGTATTCTATCTTATACGTTGTTTTATATAATATAAATAATAATATATATTTTATTTTATATGTTATAATATATAATATTTATGTGATATTATCTAGTTATTATTATATATAACTAATAATAATATATTTATATATTGATTGATTGCTTAGTTCTTGTGCTGGTGTCACAACGACTATATATATATATATATATATATATATATATATATATATATATATATATATATATATATATATATATATATATAGAACTACTTACCCTCATAAAGAAAAGGTTCAAACGAGAAACCTACGACGATTATTGCCACGATTATTATTAATCTGATGAATTAAGGATAATCTTCCGGTAAGGGAAACTTCGCCCACTTAGAATACTTCCCCATTGGCTTACCAGTAAAGCGTCAACATAGTAAGCATGCAAGAGTGATTATATCTGCATTCATTTTTACATGCAGGAAAAGCACATTTCAGGACATGAGCTGACATTTAATTTGCATGGAAAGATTAAATATATTAATGCAATATATGTCAATTTATGTTCTAAGTTGTGTTACTGCCTTAAGGGGGTTTTTACTTCTTTATTCCCCTAACTTATTCTGGATAAAAACACGGAAAAGAGATTTTTTTAAAGCGGAGGACAAAATATATACATTTTACTTGGTATATACAAAATAAATACGTTTCATTAATATCGTAAAATATATCTAAAATGTAAGATATATCTAAATATCAGGTATGGGGGAAAATTGCAAAATAATATGAAATAAATCCGATTTCCCAAAGAATTTGTTGGTGAAAGACCAGGCATAATTATTTCGAGCGTATACAGGAAGAAACCTGAGATCTGTGTTAATGAAGAGTTCAGCTGGATACCTACTCAAATACGAGTTTGGCAATAGGCTAAAAGGCTGAAATGTATCTATGTAGTATTTTATAGCCGTGACCGTGCAAATAACCAGTGATTTTACATAGTTAGCCGAATCCTTTATTTCCATTTCGGAAAACCGATGATAAAAGGTGCAATGTATTCCCGTACTCTATTATTTATTTTTGTTACGCCACCTAATTCTAAGCTATATTAGAAAGTCGTAACACAAATAGGTTATTTCAACTGAATTCGGCGCGTCTAGGCTTATACCTCTCTAAACAACAAGAGTGTGGTATCCACTTAAACATCTGGAATTCGAGACTAAATTATGGCAGAGGGTTGAAACTCATTTGAAATATGGAGAATACCCAGAAGCTGGAGCGCTCTTTGTCTTTCTCTTATCAGCAGCACCCGACCCCATGTGTGCTCTCAGGTTGTCTAAATGACTGTTATGAAAAGACATGCTTAGACCAACAAAAGTGTTGTTTGGTCTCCACTGCTACACCACTTTGCATATTGTTATAATTTCACATATACATTCGCATTGTACCTCATTCGGAAATATTTATGGTCCTTGATGAAGGAGTATTCACAGAGATACAGCATCTCACGTTTGGGGTTCTCAACGATTTTTTGCTATTTTGTTCATTGTTGATTCCACAACACAATACTAGGTAACTTTCCAAGACATCGATGACGTATTTGGATTGTTAGTTTTGTTCTCCAAGGTAATTTTAAACCTTCCGCTCAGTATTAATTATGCTATATTATAGTGCAGTCTTTTTTCCATCCATGTTAGACAGTTGTAACAGAAGTTCCCGTCAAAGAAGTATACGGGTTAAAGCTGTTAGCTGCTGAGGAAAATTACATTGTTATGGTAGCCTGGAAACAAGCGTTCTGTTGTTCTCTACGTTTCACCTCAATATATTACATACACACAGGAGTTCAAAATTCATGTAAATATATAAACACGTAAGGAGCAGTTGAAAGCACGTAATTAAAACACTCATATCAGTATATCACAATCCCGTGATTCGTGAGCTACAATATTACAACATGCTCATATATTACAAACAGGCAGTTGATCATAGCACATACGTTTGAGGACTGTGTGAAAGCATATGTAAACAAAAGATGAGTAGGTGACACTATATATTAATATACTAGAAAGTAGGTAGTTGGTAAAATGCAATACCATTAATTCACAGACAGGTAATTACTGGAACCATACAGAGGTCGACAAAAGGGAATTGGGGAAACCATATAATTACAATGTTATGACCAAGCAATGGGTAACACTCAAACCTATCATAAGAGATATATATAAATTCTAATATAAGTAGGTCGAGCATATATCTGATTATAAACAAGCACATGCATTTGAAGCAAAGTCATCACTGGACTTCCCGACTGGTCATATTTCCCCCCGAAGGGAATATTCAGGAAATCTTTTCGAGTTTTGAATGAACTCAGCGAAATTCGGCAAAACTTCCCTGGCCTTTCTATTTCCCCCTCCCCTCAACCAATTATTCGTAGAACTAGCGTAACAGACCACCCAAGGCCTTTTTTGAAATAGTTCTTTTTTTCCTTTCACTTTCCATATTGAATTTTACCTCTTTTGTGCAGACTCTTGCAATAGCGCTCCTTACACAGGACGGAAGGTGCACCAGAATAAATATGTTCGGCATGAATGTTAGGAAGAAAAAGGAGGTTTCCTAATAAAATCACGTAAGACCATTTTTACAGGAACCTTCACGGAAAAAACTATTGAAATCGCGTATCTGATAGAGTTCGTGTTGAATGTCTAACCCTGCAATTAATCAAGGAATGTATGTGCCTCATTACCTTCTGATATCAAATTGTCTATTTTCACGTTTTATTTATGTAGTAATAAAATGCATTCAAATCCACTATAAACAAAACTATGTCTAATTGCCAAAGCATTCGTGGCTTTGGCATTTATATAAATAAATGGCAAAGCAACGAAGGAAATGAAACAATGGAGTACCGCTGCAAGGCCTTTCTACTTCTTGTCCTTTACTAAGTAGACTGATATAAATATGAAAGTAAGTTTACAAAGAAAGCTCGAATAAATGACAGTACTGTTGCCTCAATATCATATAAAATTTTGACATGTATCACCAAGCTATTGTCCCCGTTAGTTGGCACTATCTCCGATTCTCACATATATAATTCTCTAGATTTAGTTGACAAAAGAAAACTTGCTCCACTAACAGATTCGTTACTTTTGTTGTTTGTTCTCTTTTTACTAAAGTCCCTATAGATTCTATTTCAAAGTATCTTAGTAAAGAACTCACCCATCAAGTCACATTATTTCACTTGCTAGGTTATGCATTTGTGATTGTAAGTTTATATTCAATGATGAATTTTATCAACAAATATTTGGTATGGCAATGGGCAACCGTTTATCACCACTCCTCCTAACTTGTATATGGTATTCTTTGAAAAACGCTATTTACCTAGTATGATTTATATTCCTTTAAAGTGGTATAAATATGTTGACGACACTTTAGCTGTCTTGCCTGATGGTATTGATGTAAATGATTTACTTTCTAAATCTGAATAACCATGTACCACCAATTAAGTTTACTTTAGAATTAGATGTTTTAATACATAGAGAACCATTTCAATGCAAATTCAGTATTTACAGGACACCAGCCTACAACTATGACCATTTTTATTCAGGCCACCATCTTTATATCAAAATATCAATTTTTTCTTCTATGTTTTTACAAGCATTGCGCATTGTCAGTCCCCAATATTTGGATCAAAAAGTCGAATCCATAAGAAAAATAGAGAAAGAATTATGTTATCCTTCACATAAATTAAATATCTGCTACAACTAAGCCCACAAAAAAAGTGTTATAGTGAAAGTAAAATGGGCAAAAAAACTTCTGAGAACATTCTTTGTTTGCCTTATTTTAGCAGTTTTGAAACCATAGAATCATTGTCAAAATCTCTTAAGGTCAACCTTGTTTTCTCCTATAATAACACGCTAAAAGAAATGCTAAAAAAATGGCCCTAGGGAAAGCAACAACAACAAAATTCCATGTTTGCAATGCCCCTCTTTTTATATCAGTCAATCTAGCAAGGATTTAGAAGTAAGAATTGAACAGCATAAGTATTCTGTCAAAACTAAGCAAACATCCAATGCAAAAAAGTCACAAGATAAATTAGACTGGCAGTTCAATAATCACTAGATCAAAAGTTGTCGTTTCACGAAAACTTTTAGAATCTGCAATAACACAACTTACTTTCAATTGTAATTTTAACCTTAGCGCTGGTTTGTATTATTTGGACCCTTGTATAAGTCAAATGTTTAAGAATGACCTTAAAGATAAAATCACTGACATAATTACAAATTAGTTACCTTAAAGACATTTTCTTTGTATCCGTATGCCTAATGTCTTTTGTGAAACTTTCATTTAGCAATAGAATTTTTTTATATTATCTAGGAAAATGAGATTTACTGAATTGTACTTTTATAACATTTTTTATGGTCAGTCACTGCCCCGTATAATCTTTTAATTATCTTGTCCCTGCTTCCGAGCAGTTTGACTTAATCTTTTGTAAACCTCTTAAATTTTACCATAGTTTTGGTTAGATCTACTAATTCTCCAGGTGTGTTGGATTCTAGGTACATATCTTCCTTTATCACCCTTATCTGTAATTTATAAAAGCTTTCTTTGTAAACTTACTATGATATTTATATCAGTCTACTAGTAAAGAACAAGAATTCGGAAGGCCTTGCAGCGGTACTCCATTGTTTCACTTTCCTTCGTGGCTTTTGCCTTTATTTATATATACATATATATAAATATTATATTGAATATCAATATCGTAGTCTGCAAAGCCACCACTGGCCAACATACTTTTTCCGCATTTAGCATGACAAAACAAATAAATAAATGTAAACCAGCAATGAGTAAACACATGAAAACAAACCTAAATAAAAACCTCACACTCAAAATGTTCCTTTAGAGCAGCACTAACAAAAAAAGCGCATTATGAGCAACTGAAATTCTCCAGGAATAAATAACAATTGACATCCCTTCCATACCAGACTAATGCATCACTATGGCTGATCCTGGGTCCTTTACAAACCCCCACCCCTACCCGCCCCCTCCCCCACCCTCTCGTCCATCCTTTGTGTCTGCGGCTTCTCGACAACATTATCAATGGCCTGTCAATGAAAGTTCATTTTTCTTATGCTTTGTTCATTTTTTTTATTTTTACAAAGACGTCTTCTCCCATTTTATATTCTGGATTAATAAATATGTTCATACTGAGAAGGATTTACTTGTTTACCATTTAAAATGTAACCTTTATGAGTTAAATCTGAGATTAAACGAATCACAAAAAAGGACAGTTTGTGAAGAAAATAAACCTTACAATGCACCGTCAAACTGAGCTACGCAAAATGGGGTATATATCGTCCAGACTGTTACTGTTCCTTGTTCCGAGCTATTTTCCACCTCAGGAAACTATACAAAGAATGCTGCTTTATTACATAGTTTTCGCCCAGTGACGAACAGAAAAAGGAACTGGTGACACGTCACATAATTTGTCTCCGAAAAAGCAGGTCCTCCTTTACAGAATAACGTGTTCAAGTCTGAAAAGAAAGACGCCTCTACAAAAAAAAAAAAAAAAAAAAAAAAAAAAAATAAAAAAAAAAAAAAATCCATTTAAATCATGGTACAACATTGCAAAATTATTTAATTTCCATCGATTTGAGTGAATATGTGTATTTTATTTTATTCTTTTATTTATTTATTTATCTATTTTTTTTAATGTACAGAACCTCCACATTCGTTTCATTTTTCTTTTCACATTAAGCTTTCGAAATCTTTACCTTGCTAAAGTTTATGAAGAAGCGAGTCAATTTTCACACGCAAAGTAAAAAAAAAAAAAAAAAAATTATTCTCTATGCCATTAGCAAAGGTTTCTTTCAAATCACTGAGAGTGTTAGGATTTTTCCAGATAATTACCAAAATTTTCATGTAAATAATGACTGTTAATAGCATTTATTGACATTTGAAAATACACTCAACATACACACGGCAATCAGTGGAATTTACGAAGAAGGAATGCAGAATAAGCTGATAGATAAGAGATGATGTGAGCGGTTTTAATAACACTGACAATTAAAATCTTACAGAAATATGTTTACCATACATAGCATGTTTTACATCATGCCTTTTTGCGGTTGCCTCTGCTTAGTACCTTCTACGCTTGTTTGTTTGTTTGCTTTGTTTGTATGGTGTTTTTACGTTGCATGGAACCAGTGGTTATTCAGCAACGGGACCAACGGCTTTACGTGACTTCCGAACCACGTCGAGAGTGAACTTCTATCATCGGAAACACACATCTCTCACTCCTCAATGGAATGCCCGAGGATCGAACTCGTGGCCACCGATGTGACACGCCAACACCGTACCGACAACGCCACTGAATGCTCAAATACAGTCTGCTCTCTCTCTCTCTCTCTCTCTCACTCCTTTATTTGAGAAGCCAGTTTCAATGACCATTACAGCAATCAATCTTTCCTAGACAGAACTAAAACTTAAGTTGATTCCTCAGGCTTTACTACACATGTTTCCATGGCATGATTATAATTCTGTTCTTTATACTCAGAATTCACTATCAAAATAAGTCATGAAGCAAAGCATTTCCTTGTGCCTAATCATGGCACTCTAATCACGACTTTTTTAAGTTTTGAACTACTACAATTTAAACTTCATTCATTTCTCTTTTAAGTTTGAGAAGTTATTTTCCTGTATTAGTAATACATAATAAAAAGTCTTACAAGTAGGAGGCGAAAGTCCAAAGAATTTTGTCTAAGAAAATGCGCGATGAAAATTCAACAAAGGCATCATACCCAAAAGTTCTTCGGTGTCTGTTAACACCAATCGGCCAAAGTTCGCAATAGATAATTGATCTTTTTTTGCATGCAGATGCAAAACTAAGTCCTTGAAACTGATGCCATATGCAGCGAACGTTAGAGATTTCCAATTCCCCCCCACAAACCACGTAACCCATATCGCGTTCAGTGTGACACTTCTTTCAGCAAAAAAAATTTTATGTCCAAATATATTTCGGTTATACAACTGAATGTCCTCATCGCTGTGTTTTACCAAGAACACTCCATCTCATTATCGCAAATGACATTGGAACGCAATCTTATGATCTCCAATTTCCTTTAAAATTACAATTTAAACTAAAATAATGAAATAAACTAACTCTACCCCATTTTTGAATTTGCATATTTTCAAATGCATAAAATGACTTCTGAGCCTCGTTCACGACTCTCATTTTCCTTTTGGCTTTCAGTTTCGACTTGAATAATTGAACCATAACCTTGTGCTGAGTATTTTCAACTGTAGTAAATGTGGCATTTCTGTAAAAATTTATTGTAGGAATTAGATTCAATAAGTGCGTTTGTTTTTCACTTTTACTTAAATAATGAATAACTTCTTTATAACTCAGATGTTGTGGGACGACCAACCTAGCGCCGTAAATTTGATCAAACTCGATAGAAACTTTACCTAAAACTAGAAGGGGCTGCAAACAGGGTTTAGCCAGGAAAGGAAGCCCTGCCTGTGTGTATGTGAATATAATACGTAATACATACATACATACTTAAATACACACACACACACACACACAAACATATATATATATATATATATATATATATATATATATATATATATATATATATATATACATATATATAAATATTCACTTGTGTTATACAAAAACATTATACACCATAATGGTCATCCGGAAACGATTTAAAAACTCATATGGATTTATGGATAAAAATTTGAATTAATCAAAATAGTTTTTATTTCATGATGATTAGCAGCCACGTCTCCTAATTAATGGAATTAGAAAATTACATTTTTTTCAATGCCGGTACAAAATCGAAATCCAAATCGAATATTATTCTATTAAAAGACAGAATGCTCAAAAACTAATTTGGAAATGCAGGTACCATTGTGAAGTACGTTATTATATTTATGATGCTATTAAATTCGAACAAAACTATATTGCAGGTATCTGAAATCTGATAAGGTCCCGGACATATAAATAGGTGCCCGCAATTGGATCGAATGAAATCAAAGCTTTTTTGTAATCACTATTTCCTTCATTTATCCCGACAGGCAAAAGATATTGACATTGATTAGTTTTTGTAAACAATAAAAAAAAAAATTGGAACTGATATCTGCAGTTTCAGAACATATGATGTTTGAACACCACGCGGCTCTTTTATCTGATAGGTTGATGGAGTCGTTTTCATCAATATACTTTATCATTTGGACTTACAGCGATTTGGGTCACGCCTTTACCACAGGAGAGATTTCTCATAATGAAAACATTAACCTTCCAAAAGGACAATTAATTAATATAATTAATATGAAGAAAATACGCATGCAAATGAGCGTCCATTGAAAACTGCTTAATGTAAATGACCAAGCGCTGAACAGCCGGATCTGAGGATTCGGTGGTGGTAATGTTTAAAATGTGAAAGAATGAAATGGAGAGGAGAAGACTTAAATTCAATATGAGCAAAAGAAAGGTTTTGGTGACTGGAAAGGAGGCCCAGGAAAAGCACAGTCAGGAAGTGGAACAAGGAGTTAGAGATGGTGTCACAGGAAGTTCTCAGGATTACAAAATGTGCCTGGAGTAAGAGATTTTCGATGTATATATATACAATGTGTATCACAGGAGCAAATCAGGAAGAGGGGGATTTACAACTCGAATGTAAGAGACTGGTAGATCTTTGAGGAGGTGGAGCTATATGTTTCCTAAGGTAAAGACTAGACTGTGCAGCAGGATTTGATATGACATAAAAAAAAAAAAATAGTGTAAAAAAGGGAACTAAATAAAATTGTCCCTTTAGTACAGAGCAAAAACCTATGGTTGGTCCATTCGGCCTATACTGTTCTGAATGTCAGTCAAGTCGGGGCAGACTAGCTGAGATTCTAAAAATCATTCGACAATTGACAGCTAAAATTCACTGTCAGAGTACGGTGGAAAAACCATTTAACTGATGAAGAAGCGAGGGACAGATACGCTGTCAAGAGGCTTGAATACAGTAGCCACAGATTTCACAAACTGACATTGTCTGGACATGTAATGAAAAGTTGATCAGGAGTAGTTTGTCATACCACAGCACACGCGAATGAAGACCTGTAGAGGGATAGTCGAAGACCTAAATTTGATTTGAGTCTAGACAGAGAGTAGAACACAGATGAGACATTAAAAAGATAGGTTTATAGTATATAATATATATATATATATATATATATATTTATATATATATATATATTTATAAATTATATTGATATTATACAAAAATGTATCGGAATTGACTCTATATATATATATATATATATATATATAATTATATATATATATATATATATATATATTTATATATTTTAATAATAATATATTGAATATTAACAAAAATGTATCTGGAAATGACTCTTTATATTTACAGAGAAAAAAGGCATTACCTTGAGTAATTGATAACCATTAGAGTCATAAATTCGATGCATATTGGCCATTATATTCACAAAGAAAACAGATTCCCATTTCTGCGAGCGAATTGTCACATTTTGGATGAAGGAAAATGCGAAATAACATCAAAGTTAGAAGGCAAACATCCAGCATTTCCCGGACATGGAAAAATTTCAGAAATTACGGGATAATTGGATTTATGAGAACTAGAATCAAACCTTGTGAGCCATGAAAATTAAATTAAACAGTATCAATTAAGCCTACAAAGTATAGCGAAACGCTATAGCTCCGGATGATCGAATATTGGATATATTCATAAAACGCATATTTCCAGCGACCGTCAGAAATTTGCAGGGTTCAGGTTATATCATCTCTAATTTATAACGTTCTGGATATAAAATCAAGGGGTGAATTCATATTAATTTATTGTGATACAGATTACGGCGCGATGCCATGTCACCAAAATTTGGAATAATCTGAATGTGTGACAGCCCATTCTTCTTTTAGTCGTCTAAAGGACTGGATGGCTTTGCAGAGAACATTTGTTGAATTGCAAATAAAATCTGACAGGCTTGCAAAAGACAATGGATAAGACTGCGTGAAATACATAAGTCACTTTCCAGTTAATATTGGTTAACCTACAAGGAACACTTAATAACTTCCCTATGAACATAAAAATTTGCAAAGAACCATAGACACTGCCTAACTTTTCCAGGGACGTTCGGAAACCATTGCATGCAAAGAACATCTGGCAATTCTACGACGGATATTGCTAACTTGATCAGCAACATCTGGAAAATCCAATACTAGTTACGCAACATTGCAAAGAACACCTCATAATCCTGCCATGGATAGTGGATCACCTTGTTCACACATTTGAAAACTGTGTAGTGAAGGTTAGACAAACATTGCAAAGAACATCTATTACATATCTCATGGATGTTCTTTAGAGGGGACACTTGGAAAATCTGATATAAATAAGATTTGGGCACCACAGCTAAGAATATCTTTCAATGTCATGGACATTAGCTAACTTTGGAAGACATATCTGCAACATCCTAAAGAGTAACTAATAAATCTACCGTGTTTACTGGGTAGGTTGAAAGGGTCATATAAAAACACAGCAATGTGCATAGGACTAACTAACTTTGCAAAAATCATTTGTAAAATCTTTAATGGTAGAGAGTAATGGAAAGATATATCATGGATGTTGCACGGAACACTTGAGGGCTCTGTAATAAAATGTTGAATAACAACACAAAGTAATACAGTATCTCTCTGCCAGGAATTGCCTAACTTATCAATAAACATTTCTAAAACCGTTTGACATAAAGAACATATGAAGACTGTTATATCTAGTATATCAGCATTGAGGATATCTGAAAATACTGAAATGGGAGTAAAAACATCGAAAAAAACATAGGTGAACTTTGCACTTACCATCTGAAATCTGCAATGAGTGGACATGCAACATCACTAAGAGCACTAAGTAACTCAGCCATGAAAATAAATTTTGCAATAGACGTTTTAAACCTTTTCAGAGAATGTTACGGAACACAGCAAAGAACATCTAACATTATAAAATGCATCTGATAATAAGTGTGAGACTTCACAACAAAGAATACCTAATCACTCTTACCATGGACATGGACTACCTTTTCAAAGTACATTTGAAACCATAAAATACGAGTTGGACAAGATCGAAAAGAATATTTGGTCATTTTTAATCGGTCATTTGACAGACTTTACAAAGCATGTTTAGAAGCAATGCAAGCAGAGTTTGACAACTTTGCAGACAACTTATTTTAAGTCCCTCATGGTCAGTGACTAAACTTGGAAGACATAACTGAAAGTTCTACACTCCGAATTAAACAACATGCAGAGAACACCTGATAACTCTATTACGGATACTTGCTAACTCTGATTTAAATAAACTGTTATGAAAAATACACAACACTAGACAGAATAAACTGAGAACTTCTGAACGCTCAGAAATATTACTACATTGCATTGTACAGAGCACATGAAAACCCTACCATGGAAACTGACTAACTTTCCAAGGTGAATTTGAAAACTCCAAATGAGTGTCCTGCAACATCACAATCTCTGATAACTCAATGCCACGGACATAGGCCACCTTTGCAAGAGCCATTAGAAATTTCTGCAGCCAGTGTTAGTCATCACAGAGAGTCTTTTACTTCTACCATGGTCATACTCTAACTTTACAAAGGACATTCGAAAACTCTGCAAACTGCATCAAGCATCCGATAACATCGAAAGACCAAATGGCAACTCTGCAAACCACTTTCTCAATTTGCTCAGGAAACTGAGAACTGTAGAAAGCAATGGACAACAGCTCACAGGACATTCGGTAACTTAGAAATGGACATTGTATAACCTTGCAAGGTATCTCTACCCCGAACACTGCCGAACTATGCACGGAGCATCCGAAAACTCTCCAGTGTGAAACAAAATCGTAACCGGAGACAGGGCATTCCATAATTTTTCACGAAAGACTGTGCTCGAAAGAAAAGATGGGAACTTGAGAGTACATAAACAATTGTGGACAACTGCTCAGGGGAAAAGGACAACATTCCTTAATTTTCAAGAAACGGTGGCTAATATTGCATGGGAAATTATCTATCTCTGATAGGGACGTTGGACAACACCGTAATGGACACGGGTTAGTTCTATAAGGAACAGTGTATAATTCCAACAAAGGCAGTGGAAAAAAAGGAATACTGCAAAATTCTGTAATCATTGGATAATTCTGCGAGGAAGCATGGATGACTTCATACATCCTTCAAAAGATACTGCATAACGTAAAGAAACGTGAGTAACTTTGCAAAGAGCATTAAAATAAATTTCAAGCCAGCCAGGGTAATTTCAAAACTTTGCTACGACGCTGAGTAAATTTAATTTGCGGATCTTGGCTTTGAATAATTTGCCGAGGATATACGACAAAAGTATAACTGTGAAATAATTATTAGAAAAGATATACGTTTCTCATTATTATTAAGTTTAAACAGACTACAGAATCTAAATATGATCTGAAATCATAGCTGAATCATGAAACAAGGTAAAGTTAGATTACCAAGGCACGTAAGTGGGAAAACATTAATTACATTATTAGACAGACGGAAAGTACAAAGGATGGAAGTAATGCAGATTGGAGCCGATACGACTCTGCAAAGGACCATTAGTACTATCTAAAGTGCGCCCATGGAAGGCACACTAATGGTGGTAACCCCCCCCCCCCTCCCCATCCCCCATTCCCAGCTGAAAGGAGGCGCGGCAAATTCAATTCATTTCAGCCGTCAGAGGAAACGTTTTCACTGTCAGAGGAAACGTTTTCGCTTTGTCAGCCTGACTGAAGTAACTTCATGCTCCAGACCAACTTATCTCTATATAAAAATATACTCTTGGGAGGATGTTTATTGATCTTTATATCCTTGTTGACGGCTGCATGATTTCTACGGTAGATTCCTGAGACTTAACTTCCCATTTCCTCTTTCTTGTTTCTTGGCCAGGTTCCCAAAACAGAAGACAATTATGTGTGCGTGGGTTTTTCCATTTGGTTACCTGTATAGGTGCAAGATATATGTTAATACATGTTTATATATATTGAGATACATTTGTCTAAAAACATATACAAGCAACTATATTTACAAACAGTTGTCTCAGTAGTTATGTTCAGAAATGTCCGTACATTCCGGTGTATATTATTATTATTATTTTTTTTTTCTCTCTATCACAGTCCTCCAATTCGACTGGGTGGTATTTATAGTGTGGGGCTCCGGGTTGCATCCTGCCTCCTTAGGAGTCCATCACTTTTCTTACTATGTGTGCCGTTTCTAGGATCACACTCTTCTGCATGAGTCCTGGAGCTACTTCAGCCTCTAGGTTTTCTAGATTCCTTTTCAGGGATCTTGGGATCGTGCCTAGTGCTCCTATGATTATGGGTACGATTTCCACTGGCATATCCCATATCCTTCTTATTTCTATTTTCAGATCTTGATACTTATCCATTTTTCCCTCTCTTTCTCTTCAACTCTGGTGTCCCATGGTATTGCGACATCAATGAGTGATACTTTCTTCTTGACTTTGTCAATCAACGTCACGTCTGGTCTGTTTGCACGCATCACCCTATCCGTTCTGATACCATAGTCCCAGAGGATCTTTGCCTGATCGTTTTCTATCACTCCCTCAGGTTGGTGCTCGTACCACTTATTACTGCAAGGTAGCTGATGTTTCTTGCACAGGCTCCAGTGGAGGGCTTTTGCCACTGAATCATGCCTCTTTTTGTACTGGTTCTGCGCAAGTGCCGGCATTCGCTTGCTTTGTGTTTTATGGTTTCATTTTTCGTATTGCACTTCCTACATATGGGAGAGATGTTATTTCCGTCTATCGTTCTTTGAATATATCTGGTTCTTAGGGCCTGATCTTGTGCCGCTGTTATCATTCCTTCAGTTTCCTTCTTTAGCTCTCCCCTCTGTAGCCATTGCCAATTGTCATCGCTGGCTAGTTCTTTAGTCTGTCTCATGTATTGTCCGTGCATTGGTTTGTTGTGCCGTCCTCTGTTCTGTCTGTCATTCTCCTGTCTCTGTATATTTCTGGGTCTTCGTCTACTTTTATTAGTCCTTCTTCCCATGCACTCTTTAGCCACTCGTCTTCACTGGTTTTCAGATATTGCCCCAGTGCTCTGTTTTCGATGTTTACGCAGTCCTCTATACTTAGTAGTCCTCTCCCTCCTTCCTTTCGTGTTATGTATAGTCTGTCCGTATTTGCTCTTGGGTGTAGTGCTTTGTGTATTGTCATTTGTTTCCTGGTTTTCTGATCTATGCTGCGGAGTTCTGCCTTCGTCCATTCGACTATTCCTGCGCTGTATCTGATTACTGGCCACTGCCCATGTTTGTTTATGGGCTTTTTTATCATATTTCCAGCGTTGAGTTTTGACTTGAGTATCGCCTTGAGTCTCTGCATATATTCTTTCCTGATCGTGTCCTTCATCTCTTGGTGTTTTATATCCCCTCCTTCCATTATTCCCAGGTATTTGTATCCTGTCTCATCTATTGTTTGATGTTGCTCCCATCTGGTAGCTTTATCCCTTCAGTTCTCGTTACTTTGCCTTTTTGTATGTTGACTAAGGCGCATTTTTCTATTCCAAACTCCATCCTGATGTCCCCAGATACAATCCTTACAGTCTGGATTAGGGTATCTATTTCCTTGATGCTCTTACCATACAGCTTGATGTCGTCCATGAACATCAGATGGTTGATTCTGTTGCCTCTTTTCTTGAGTTGGTACCCGGCATCCATCTTCTGTAGTACTTTTGTCATGGGAATCATGGCTACTACGAAGAGTAGTGGGGACAGTGAGTCGCCCTGGAAGATCCCTCTCCTGATATTAACCTCTGCTAGTCTTATTCCAGAGCTTGTAAGTATTGTATTCCAGTTGCGCATTGTATTTTTGAGGAAGCTGATGGTGTTTTCCTCTGCCCCATATATTTTCAGGCATTCTATTAGCCATGTGTGTGGTATCATGTCGAAGGCTTTCTTGTAGTCTATCCATGCCATGCTTAGGTTGGTTTTCCTTCTCCTACTGTTCTTCATTACCATTTTGTCTATCAGGAGCTGGTCTTTTGTGCCCCTACACTTCCTTCTGCAGCCTTTCTGTTGGTGGGGATGGTGGTTTGTCTCCTCTAGGTAGTTGTATAAAGCCTTTCACTGATGATATCTGTTAGTAACTTCCACATTATTGGTAGGCAGGTGATAGGCCTGTAGTTACTGGCTATATTTCCCTTACTCTTGTCTTTTTGTACTAAGGATGTTCTTCCTGTGGTCATCCATTTGGGTGCTTGATGATTTGGAGATACAATGCTGGAGTTGTTCTGCTATTCGTGGGTGTAGGGCCTTGAAGTTTTTGAGCCAGTATCCATGGACTTCATCGGACGGGCCTGGGGCTTTCCAGTTTGGCATTTTCTTTAGTTGGTGTCTGACTGTGTCTGTCGTGATGTCTGTGAATCTTTGTTTTATTCTCCCTGTTTCTTCTTCCTTGACTTCCTGGAGCCATGTTGCATGTTTGTTGTGTGATACCGGATTGCTCCATATGTTTTCCCAGAGTCTCTTACTTGGTTCGGCTTCAGGAATTTCTGGGTGGTTGTCTTCCCCTCTTAGTTGGCTGTACAGTCTTTTCTGGTTGGTTCCGAATAGTTTGTTCTGTTGGTATCCCTTATTTCTGTTCATGTACCGTTGGATCTTATGTGCTTTGGCCTTAAGCCTCTGTTTTACATCTTCTATTGTGTTGTTTAGTCCCCTCTCTTGTACTTTGTATTTCTCGTTGAGTTCCTCCCTCGTTTTCTTGCTTCTTAGCCTTTTTTCTGCCATCTCTTTCAGTTTACTCAAGTCAGATCTCATCACCATGATTTGCTTTTCCAGGCGCCTTTTCCAAGGAGGTTGCTGTTTTGGTTTCTGTTGGGTTGGTTGTGCTGGTGGTGTTGGTGTTCGAATCCCCATCAGTTCTGCTACTAATCTTGCTCCTGCATATGTCAAGTTATTTGTTTCTGTGATACTGGTGGTGTGTATTCTGCCCATTATTTCATTGACCTCTCTTGTTTTCTCCCTTAATTTCTTGGTGTTGTAGGCTTTCATGGAGGGGATCTTTGTTCTCTCTGTATCTGGTTCCATCCATTGTCTAATCTTTTCTACCCATTCCGTCCTCTCTGTTACTTCGTCGGTGTTTCTTCGTGTATCGTTGTTTGATATCTCATCATCCCTGTCGTCTTCTGTGGCATCGTCTCTCAGTTCGTCTTCGTGTAATTCGTTGTCGTGTGACATTTCCCTTTCCAGTTCTTCTCTTTCTGTTGGGGAGAGCCAGTTCTTTTTCTTTATGTTCCTTACTTGGTCTGCCAGCCTCTGCTCTGTTTGGGGGGTGTTATTCCTCTCATTCCAGATGTTGACCAATCTTCTTCTATATCCTCTCTCCGTCGGGTTGCTTCTGATGTAGCATCTCCATATTTCCTTATTTTCTTCTCTTGTCCATTTCTTCCTTTTTTCTTCTGTAGCTCCAATCTCAGGCTGTTGATTACTGTCGTTGTTGTGGTGATCAGTTGCTGGATGACGACCTCCAAGTACCTGACCGTCTTCCCCTTCAATTGGGTTGAATACCTGGTTGCCGGACGAAGCTCCTCTGTTGCCAGAGGTTCCATTTACGTCGTTATCGTTTATTCCTTCATTTCTTTCCATCATTGCTGAGTTTTGCTATTTAACCCATAGCTGGACCCTACCCCATCAGGGATAGGTACTCATTTACAACTGAGTAGACTGAGGAAATTATGGTAAAGATCCTTTCCCAAGGAATCAACGCCGAGGAGAGCGGTCACCCATCCAACAACTGACCAGCCCCAATGTTGCTTAACTTGACTTAAGTCCATTGACGACCTAACCCACTCCTCCATTATTATTATTATTATTATTATTATTATTATTATTATTATTATTATTATTATTATTATTATTATTATTATTATATTCTATTAAAAATGACTGCAC
>NC_061102.1:32442859-32552859 GCF_015104395.2 Macrobrachium nipponense | reverse complement strand
ATATCATCAGCACTCATTAAGTGTACTTTTGTTCTTATAATTAATAATATTCATGTACTGAAATATATACACATACCTCGCGGTCAATTTTTACTATAATCTAATTCTGAGGTTATCGGGTTTGTCCTGCCATTGGTGACAGAATTTCTTCATTTGGGTTTTAGGCTTTGTAGTGAGAAGAGCATCTATAGGTAGGAATAAACTGAGAAGGATCACTGTGGTTATATATATATATATATATATATATATATATATATATATATATATATATATATATATATATATAATATATATATATATATATATATATATATATATATATATATATAATATACTAACTGACCAACATGGTACTGAGAGGGAAATCTCTGAATGTCAGCTGATAAATTCTCTCTCTCACTCTTTCCCCTCCCAACACACCCTCTGCTCTCTCTCTCTTTCTCTCCTGTTAAGATAGTTGCTTCAGTTACTGCTCAACATTCTTTCCATATATTTCACAACTTCTCCCACCCCCCTCTGTCCTATCAGGGCTCAACTTGGACTTTAAGGGTGTCAGGAATGTCTCTATTCATCCCAGCAAAGCTCGAAAACTATAGATTAGACATCAATATCTGTCATTTGTGACATTTACATTTTATTTTTCAGCCAATCTCACTACATCTTCCTATCGGTGCTGAACTTAAGACTTAAAAGGGCATCGTGAGAGTTACTATTCATCTCAGCAACCTTGCAAATTATGGATTAGACACTAATATCTGTAGTTTTTGGTTATTTTTACATGTCACCCCCTTTCCACTCCTCACCCACCTTTCCTACCGGAGCTGAATTGTTACTTAAAGGAAATTGGGATTGTCACTATTCACCTCAGCAACCTCGAAAAAAAAAACTCAAAAAAAGGGATTAGACACTAACATCTGCCATTTTCATTTATTTTTACATATCCCCCCTTCCTAGCCCTTCTCACCCCACTTCCTATCAGTGGTGAACTTGGACTTAAAGGGCATTGGGAGTGTCACTATTCACCTCAGCAACCTTGAAAACTATGGATATTAGACAACAATATCTGTCGTTTTGAGTTTTGAGTTATTTTTACATTTCACTGCTTTCCAGCCCCTTCCCATCCCCCCCCCCCCCATGGGGCTGAATTTGGACTTAAAGGGCATTGGGAGTGTCACTATTCACCTCAGTAACCTTGCAAACTTTGGATTGGATAATAATATCTATAGCTTTCGGTTATTTTTACCTGTCACCCCCTTCCCATCCCTTCTCATTCCCCACTTCCTACCAGGGCTGAAATTGGGGATAAGGTCATCGGGATTGTCACTATCCTCCTCAGCAACCTTGAAAACTAATGATTAGGGAATAATATCTGTCGTTTTTGGTTATTTTTACATAACACCCTCTTCCCACCCTCCCCCCCTTTTATCGGGCTGAACTTGGACTTAAAGGGAATCATGTGTCACTATTCATCTCAGTGACCTTCAACACTTGATTAGGCAAGAAATATGTCTTTCTCGGTTATTTTTGCTTATCCAGGCAGTAAGCCAACAAACCACTTTGTTGTTGTTGTTATTGTGGTAGGAAAGGTCTCTGGTTGAGCGTAAAAAGGTCTAAAAGATATGTTTTGCATTGAGTTAAAGATACAGGAATTTAAGGATAGAATATTTATGATTTATTTATTAGGATGAAAATGTTATAATATATAATGTACATGTTAAAAAGTATACAAAAATTACTTCTAATAAAATACAGTGTATTCATTTTAACTTTCGTTGGTGAAACAAAACTCTATTTGACCATAGGTGTCAGCACGTTTTAAATTACGTTAAAAGTAAGGAAAATAATGTTTACAATTTATGTGTATGAGTAAGCTGGAGGTCAGATCACACCTTGTTACAACTCACCCCCTTTCCATCCGTTCTCACTCCCCCTCCAACGACCTCGAAAACTATGGATTAGACACTAATGTCTGTTGTTTTTATTTATTCTTACAAAAACCTATGGATTAGACACTAATATCTGTCATTTTTGTTTATTTTTACATGTAACCCCCTACCCAGCCCTTTTCACATCCCCTCCCTGCCAGTGATGAACACTGACTTGAAGGGCACCTGGAGTGTCATCATTCACCTCAGCAACCTGGAAAACTATGGATTAGACCAGTGGTTCTTAAACTGGGGGGCATCCCCCTAGAGGGTTGTCAGCAATTTCCAGGGGAGGCGCTAGCCCAACGGAAAAATAAAAAATTCTTTAATTATATTCGTTATTCCCTTAACAAGAGTGAGGTACTAGTATTCAAAAGTTTATGGAAAAATACCAAAGTATTACCTTATAACGTTAGTTTCATATCGTCTACTACTCTAGTTAGACTCCTTGGACTTGCCATTATTTTGCAATTATTTACCCCCATCCCTATCCCTAGATCCCCTTTTCTTTCTCTTTTTTTCATTTTCATTTAAATTGGTGGAGGGGGGAATTTTTTTTTACTCATTGATGTATGGGGGACATGGAGGGAAGGACCAACTCTTTGAGGGGACGTGGTAATAAAAAGTTTAAGAACCACTGGATTACACAATATCTGTCGTTTGGTGCCAGAGAAGTCTTACCCCACAGTATTCTTTTCCAGATAGTTATATGTATACCATGTTTGGTTGAAATTATTCGATGCGTTTCAAAGTGTATGTGGCGGCACATACATAAATACATTCGTTTATTTATATATATATATATATATATATATATATATATATATATATATATATATATATATATACTATATATATATACATATATATATATTATATATATATATATACATACATATATATATATATATATATATATACACACACATATATGATATATATATATATATATATATATATAATATATATATATATATATACGTGTGTGCGTGTGTGAGTGTGTTGGGGGGGGGTGTGTGTGTGGAAGATCGAATGTGACTGTGTTGTTATACAAGCTAGAATACACAAATAAGAAAAATATGCGAAATATTCACTTCTACAGTCACGTATACAAGCATACTGTTGCAAAATACGCAGGAAAATGAAAAAAAGAACCGTCATAACAAATTGACCCTTCCTCTCCTAACATTAAAGTGAATTTGCTAAGCATCGTCTACATAACTAACATCGCACCAACAACAAATGACTGGAGTAACGGACTCTTTAGGATCCTAAGAAAGAGATTACTGAATACTTTTGATTTAATTTTTAGTCATAGCATCCGAAGGCACTGGTGTAATGGGCAACTCGAGCTGGTTTATAGCCTGCTATAAACAAATACAATTAGACTTTAGGAAAACTATTTTACAGCACCAAAAGGGGAAGCCCATTTCTCCGTTTCCCTCTCAACCTTGGCTTTTCGTTTTAAAAGTTTTGCATAGAAATAGGATGATGAACGCGAAGAAAAATAATTCTTTTAACGGAAACTGGTTCTGATTTTACATATTCACTCTATGAATTATGATGTATACCATTAAAAATCTTATAATAACGGAAATAATCATTATTGTTTTTTCCCTTAAAGACAGAGCTCGGAGCCCACCATAAATTTAAAATATATTAAGGTCACATTCCTAGAAAACGACAGTATTACAGGATATGCAAATCATCTAATATATATGATGGGGTGGATGCAGCAGACAGAAAACCTCAGGAAAATTAAATTTCCAATACAGCTCGTTGGTCAAATCTCTCACATAGTTAATGAAAGCTACAATACTTTCTGCTGTAGAATAAATGATTTCTAACTAAAAATCTTCACGTTTAATCATTCAGACTTTACTGGAGTTTCGTAACATTTCGTAACACATCTGCCCGTTTAAGTATGCGTCCATAGAAATGGCACCTCTCATGGGGCACTGTAGGCATAACTGAATGGTGTTTGCATTGTCTCTTCGGCTAGCTTCACATACTTTGGGCATTTTATTTTACTTATATCTTTTCTTCCATTCTTCAATATTGCTGTCCAAACTCTGTACCTATTTGCATCTGTCGAGTTTTTCAACTGTTTTGCCTTTAGATCCTTGTACTCCAACTACTCTAATTTCCTGTTTTTATCGTATTAAGCGTTGAATGACCGAAAATGCCACGGTGCTTTGATAGGCAGCCAAAATTTCATAAATCATACGCCACTGCTATAATTGCTAAGCTTCGTAGCGCAAGTGAAGACCTTGCAGTACCACGAAAATATGTGAAAATAATGATCCAGAGAGTCAAATAACCGTTGCGGTCGGCCCCTGATACCCCCAATTCCAAAACCAGGATTTCTAATCTTTCTAATGTGATCTGAGCAGCCCTGGTTACCACCTCAACGTTGAATTAGCATCGCGCATCATAGCAAGTCCGCACAGAAACAAGTGTGTAGCTTCCCACTTCTTCATTTACGTTCACTCGTTCTACTTCATAACAGCTGCATTACGAATAGTGTCGACAATCAATCACTTCAATTCAATCGAGCTCAGAGCGACACAATCATCTTTCCAAGCCGTCGAACACAGCTGAATATCCCCGCAACATTTCCTATATCGAGTCGCCGCCGAACGCTCGTTCGTTTCCTTGAAATATCTGATGAAGCGTTGCTTGCATTCCAAGGCGCCAAGGAGAAAGGCCCCTCCAGGGAAAGAACCCTTCTATACATTACCAAAGAATTCATTAACAGAATTGGTCTTAGAAAAAAGAAAATTTTGTTGAACTTGGCAAAAGTAAATTTTTACAGCAAACAAACCTTCGTACAACACCAGTCTCTCTCTCTCTCTCTCTCTCTCTCTCTCTCTCTCTCTCTCTCTCTGTGGCTGAAGTTATTTTTGTACTCACGTTTCTCTTCCACTTTCTCTTTTCACTGATTTTCGTTCACGTACTAACCGATAGTACTCTCTACATAAGAAGCACACCACCTACTTAGTATTCATCATGGGGGACTTAGACATTACAGAAATGCACACACAGCGCAAACACGTTCACACACGGGAAACAGACCGACGCAAAGTCAACAAAGAACAGCCTCGCCCGAGAGACAAAACATGAAAACAAACTGAAGAATCTCTTGAACTTTCCGTATCCCTTACGCTCGCCAAGGTGCCTAAATATGTTCAATAATTAATTTACATCTGAGTTTTTGGATGCTATATTGTGATGACAGCGCTGACGCTTGTATACAAGTGTGATTATGCTATCATAACTTCTAGGATTTATGTTTCTTGCTACAGTAACAATAACAGTGAGATAGGTGGATTATAAAAAGCATCTTCGTAATAATCATGGTTTGTATTATGAAACCTATAAACATATTTTGTGAAGAAACTTTTTCGGTTCGATTCCTGCTTTTCGGGGTTAAGGCCAGACGTTTCATAAAGTCGAAAAGGACTTTGGTGTCCATATCTGGACAAAATGTCCATGTCTAGATAAAATGTCATTGTGTACAAAAATGCCTGTATGTAAAAAAAATGTCCATATCCACACATATGTGTATATCAAGATAAAATATCTATATCTAGACAAAACGTCCTTGTCTAGAAAATGACCACATCTAGACAGATTATCCATATCTAGATGAAACTCGCATGTCTAGAAAAAACCTCCCGAAATTTTTGACACATCCTACAAATTCTTCAACATAAATATCTCCCAGCTGTACTCATAAAAACCTAAATGTTATCATCTGAATACCATCAAAAAAAGGCATACCAAAATGTAACAAGATGAGGAGAATGTTGACAGAAGTGTAAAAGCGACACTCAAAGGAGACGATAACATCGCGGCATTACTTCTCGCACGAACGCTCCCGGTTATGAATATAATTATGAGTATTCATGCGCGTGCAAACGCTGTTCTTCGAGAGTAATACAGGCGGAAGGGAGCTGACACCTCGTGCATAAAACATAACAAAGTGCTCACGTTCTCTGTTGGCATTCTGGCGCTTGGCTGCTGCTGCTGCTGCCGCCGCCTCCTGTTTCGCAGATGATGAAATAGCTGTTGCTGTTGCTGCAGCTGCCGGCTGCCTTTCGCCTGTCTCTTTCCAGTGGCTGTTTTGTTTTCTTTCTCTCCGAGAAAAGGAGACAAGTGACTCTTGAAAATACTGCTAGTATATCTCTTATGCCATACCGATACTCCCATCTCTCATTTTCCTTCTTCTTCTTCTTCTTCTCCGTAATCTTTTTGTTATTATAAACATTATCATTGGTATGAATACCACCAACCTTTTTTACATATATTTTCCAGCATCTTGATTTCATATGTCTACGTTATTTTCATGTACATTTTGTATTCGAATATGACCTGAGGTGAAATTTCGTATTATTATTATTATTATTATTATTATTATTATTATTATTATTATTATTATTATTATTATTATTATTATTATTACTAGCAATTTACCAATCGTTACTAAAAGAATATTCATCTGATGCTTCATATAGTAAGTGACTCGCTATTATGAATGATAATTTTGTAAAATAGCTAAGTCTACGGGCATAACCAGGGGCGTCAAGGGGCAGAACCAGGCCCGCATGTTTCAGGGGCAGGACCAGCTCCGTTTCAGGGGTAGGACCAGCTCCGTTTCAGGGGCATAACCAGCCCCGTTTCAGGGGCAGGACCAGCTCCGTTTCAGGGGCATAACCAGCTCCGTTTCAGGGGCATAACCAGCCCCGTTTCAGGGAATCCCTTCTCAGCCCCATCCCCATCGGAGGCGGGGGAAAGGTGGGATGAAACTCCATTATAAACCATCTTAGGGGTCCCCACTATAACCCTGCCAAGTTTCATTGCCATCAGACCAGCCGTTTGGCCTTGATTGAATGACAGAAGGACAGACAGACTTAACGTCCATTACGGTACAGTAAGATTTACAAGGTGCAACTCTCTGTTTACAAAAGAAGAGTAAACCGAATTTTCCGTATAACGACTATTATTGTTACTTCTAGATTCCTTCTTGACAATGTCCCATTCCCTGTTTACAAACGAAAACTGAAATTTCCTTATAGACGCTTTTCCATCTCCCGCTGTTCTACTACACCGCTTCAAGACGTGGTAAGGAAAAGATGGCATATTGCCACCATCAAAACAGAGGAGGTTGTGGCCGCTCTTCGACACAGCAGAAATGTCCGAATGGCATGAATTCGTTTAGGCTCAGTTTCCTTTTGATAAAATTAGTTGGGACTAAATCCACTTATAATTTAGTTATGCATCATTAATTACATTTGTCGGCTGTAACCTTCAAAGGTATTGAAATATCAGTAGGTCATTTCAATTTCAAACCCATTTCATACTAGCTATTCAATTTAACCTTCAACCCAATATGTCATAAAGAAATTTATCTTTTATCATAGAGAGGTATCATGTAGGAAATGCCTATTTCAAAAGATACAAAACATCCTTAAAGTTCTTTCATTGTTCTATTAAATTTTCCCAGAGATTCGCTTGGCGTTTCATAAATTATCCGAGTTGATGACACTAGGAATGAAAAAATTTTCTCAAAAATTAAATCACAAAAATTTTCAAACGAATAATCACTTTTTCAAGGTTCTGCAAGGCGAACCTGGCGACACTTCATAACGACATTTTGGATTTCCTTAGCTGGAAAGTAATAACCTCATTTTGATATGTGATAATTTTTTTTTTATTAGTTTCACGGGGAAAAGGATACCCCAGCAATACCTTTTGAATTTCACCCAGCCAATTGTATGTGGGTGTGTGTTTAATGAAGTGTGTGCGTGCATATGTGTGTGTGTGTGTGTGAGGGGGGGGAGGGGGGGGAGTGGGGCTGTCCTTGTCGAGCCTTCTCGTGTGTAGATTCACTTGGTATTACTTGATTTATTCAAGTCATGAAAAACAATGACTTCAATTCGGACTCCTGGTCTAGACACAATTTGAATCGGGACTAGCGCTGGGTTCACTGGAAGGACCAGAAGTGTTAAATCTCGATCCACGTAAAAAAAGAGATCCAGAGAACCGGTCTAATCTTTCTTTACTGCTATTGAACGCGTGCACTTGTTGACAATTCCATTCCATACGTTAAAGAGGCCAGGAGTGGAAATGAGTAACGAGCAACCTCGGAGGTGTTTATGATACAGTGTAGGTGGCGTTAGGTTCAATGGGATGTCCTTAATATTGCAAATCTAATTCATTTCTTTTTATGCCAACTCTGGATACTGTATGGTTTCAGCGCCTTAAGCAGAGCTCAATAAAAAGGGTCTTGCAAGTACCATACTTATTTTGAAGATATGTAAAGAGAGAGAGAGAGAGAGAGAGAGAGAGAGAGAGAGAGAGAGAGAGAGAGAGAGAGAGAGAGAGAGAGAGAGAGAGAGAGAGAGAGAGAGAGGACTGAGGTTATGATATAGGTATGATGTCATGAAAGTAAATGAAAAAATATGGAAATGAGAAAAGACAGTAAAAATGCGTTTTAAAAATGTACAATTTCTCTGATAGCTACGTAACACAAACGAAGTCAGATGTTTACAGAGATTCTTATCGATCTATATTCTTACCAATGCTTTTTATTTTAACAAAAGTTTTGTACTGTGTGAGTGTTGCTGTAAAATAATGCGCACTATTTTAAACAGACTTCTGTGGAACTCGACAAACTGTTTCACTAACCAGATTATTTTCTCATGACAAAAACCTTTTCTTCAAATTCGGAAAAGAACAGCGGCCAAAATCATTAACAATTCAACAAAACGATAGCAGCATCTCGCTAAATATCTGAGAAACTCCTGGACCCCACATAATTTATATTGACGATGAACGCATGACACAAAAAACGCCCACCCCTTCACAAAATGCGAACAACACATCGGGAACACCTCACCGGCAATCATTCACGTCTGACATCCATCTCTCGGCAAGATTTCCCTTAATACGATAAGTTTGAAAACTACTAATTGCTATCTCCACTTACATAAGCAATCGCTTTGAACTTGGCGTAACAAAAGTGCATAACTTACTGCAAATGCAATGGCGCAACTTAATCCATTGGACGACGCCATGCATGTCAAACGTAATCTCTTTTACGGCAGCTTGCTTGAAATATCCAGGCATCGCTTTATCTCGGGAACGCCACTTTGCGTCGAACCTTATAACTGGAGTTATGGCTTCAGCTGCCATTATTTTGCGTTCTCGTTTGTTTATGGTTCACCATGTTTCCTTATCCATTTGATATATATACGCCCCGAGCGAAGAACAAAGAAACGAGAGAACTCATTCTTCTTTCTTTTTATTTTTATCTAATACATTTTGGTGAATAGTTTGATTATGCTTTTTATAATATCGTTACACAAATAGCAACATTGTAGGCCGCAATACTATACCATATGAAAATATTCTCAGTAATATTAAAGTAAAAATAACATCAATGTAGGTCGCAATAAAATGCCATATGAAATGACTGTTAATAATATTAAAGCAAAAATAAAATTTTACGTGACAATACTTTACTCTATAAAAAGAATTTCACTCATCCGCAAATCACCCAACTCTTTCCAGAGCAGGTAATTACCCTGAATGTGTCATTTTTATTTCTTGTTATTACGTCTTCAGCATTTAGACTTGAGTACTTGAACTTGAGTACCCTTGTACTTCAAGTGAACGAGCTATTCACCTCAAGTCAAGGACCACTTTAGGAGCCTTCGAGGTCAAAGAGAAGCACCCATTACAAAGGTAACCTGCCCAGTAATTCTAAATGGAAATAGAGAGATATCCTTTCATTACAGATAAATTCTTCGAAGCATTTGTGTTCTTTTACCTATAGCAAGAAGTCTTTCAGGAAATCTTGGCGTTTGAGGAGTATGATTTTTCCTGTCTGCTATCTTTTAACAAATGCTTTGCATCAAATAAATCACCCGATTATGTTGCATACATATCACCGCCCTCCCAATAACAACCCCCCCCCCCCCCCATTCCTCCCCACAAAAAAATGCATTATTCATTAGCAGGAATTCGCAATTGGAAAGGGAAATGCTCATAGCCAGTTAACTGTTTTTCTTTTTACATCTACATAGGCAACTGTTGTTCAAGTTATTTTTCTTTCTCAGCATCCCACGGCTTAGCCTCTTCAACAGCTGTCATAAAATGCCTCCGGAATTCCCAGATGTGGACACCATTGTCATTGGCTTAATTACTTTTTCATCTTTTTTCTAACTGAACCCTAGATTATTCATTAGTATTCGACCATGTCAGAAGAGCAGTCAGATCACTAAGGGCGAATCGAATAGAATATATAATTAAGGCCAAGGCCAAGTGCTAGAACATAAAGGCCATTCAGCGCTGAAGCAGGTATTAACAATAAAAAGCTTTGAAAGGTGTAGCAGAAGGAACAGTTTAAATTAAACGTTGGGAGAGGGTGGAAAGTAAGATTGAAGAAAGAATATAAATGGAGGCACAGTCAAAGTAATGAAAGGGGTTGCAGCTAGGGGCCGAAAGGATACTGTGAAGAACCCTAAGTAATGCCTACAGTGCACCGCGTGACGTGTAGGCCTACTGGAGGCATCACCCCTCCTACGGGAGCTAAGGGCGAGAGACTTCCCCCATATATGGCTTAGAAACACGACGATTGCGAGGATAACTAATAGAAACATTTAAAATACTGAAAGGCATAACAAAAGTAGACAGTAACCTATTTACAATAAACGAAAACCAGACAAGAAATAATGGATGGAAAGTAGAACTGAAGAGATACAACCCATCCCATTGTGGGAACTTCTTTACATACAAGATACGTGACACGTGGAATAAACTGCCACCAGAAGTTGGAAACAGCAACAGTGTGGAAGAGTTTAAAAGAAAGCTAGACAAAATCATTAGGACACTGGGAATGCGCAGTAAAACCTGCTCTTACAGATATACGATGTCTCCTCAGATAGACTAACAAGTCTTTGAGGCATCCTAATCCTTGTAACTCCTTGCGGTGGGTCAAAGACCAAACGAAACAAGATGGTAAAACGTACTTATAATGTGGCACAAGTTCGAGAAGCCAGAGTGCGGAATTGTAGAGCCATCGCAGTCTTTTCTCGTCTACTCAGAATTTCGATGACGACACTGCATATCCAAGCTGTTTTATAACTTCCACTTTTCAAAGATACTGCTATGAATAGGTGTATAATATATATATATATATATATTATATATATATATATATATTATATATATATATATAGATATATATATATATATATATATAATATATATATATTATATATCTATATATATATATATATATATATATATATACATATATATACATATATATATATTGTATATATATATATATATATATATATATATATCTATATATATATATATATATATTCATTCAGGTTGAAAAGGCCAACTGATTAAGTTGGCGAAAGCTTCCTGTATATAGCAATATACTACATACAGAATACTGCGGACTTCATTTTTCCAGTGCTACTTTATTTCTCATACTGAGGGGGATCTGCTGAGTTTTACCTCTACATTACGTCAAATCTTTCTAAATTATGCTTCATTGTATCTGCCTGGCCCCTTATCATCCACATGCAATTAGATTCTGTCAGTTTTCTCAGCACATAAATAAAAGATTTTGCAAAGAAACATCTGGCAATTTATACGGCATAATTAGAATCTGATATGACTCTTATGATCTTTTTGGAATTATCACACCCGTGACTATGAATTAAGACAGACTGCTACATCTCTGCCGTTCTTTGCAACAAAACATGTACTTTTTCCTAGCTTCATCTCTGTCTATGGTACTCACTGCGAACTACCCTCTCCTTTAATTTTCTCATTTTCTCTTTCACTGTACCGGATACTTTGCCCAAAACCGTCAGTGCAGATCAGCTGAGCACATGTGACTTGGGCAGACGAAACAGTTTAATAATTGTCTTCAAACTCTTACACGGATTAAAAGCAACGTCAGTACTAATGAATGCAGTTATCTTTGTACGCAATAGAAAATTAAGTTCGCAAATTTTCAAGTGCGATCTTTTTCCTTGAGTAATTTATTTTTTATTTTTTTACCATAAGACACATGTAGATCAACCAGGGCTTTCACAAATTATATTAAAATGTTCCAGCTAAAAGAACACACACGAGGAAGGACATCTGCAAACACACATATACATCCACACTCGTAATAACTAAACGGCATTCTGCAGAGTTCATCCATAAGTTAAACCAGCAATGGTTTATAGCTATCGGTTTACGCGTCGCTGATTCTCGCAACTTGACGGCAGAGAGTAACTTCCGTCTGGTTCGCTCAAGAAATTTCGAAAACGTAATATATATATATATATATATATATATATATATATATATATATATATATATATATATATATATATATATATATGTATGTTGTATGTATGTATGTATGTATGTATGTATGTATGTATGTAAGTATATATAGGTATGTATATAACATAATATATATAACATTTAATATATATCAAATCAAATCAATAACAACCATTATAAGAAAAAACAAGTTACAATAAATGGTAACTTAAAAGAAAAATAAAAGCTCTCAAAAAGCATTTACATCACCTATTATTATCCAACAAATATTTACAATATTTTCTCTTTTCTACGTATACTCATGACCATACTTTTTTTGGAAACCAAGTATTTCCAAAAATCAAGCCCAATTTTGTATACATTTCTATTTGGTGCTCTCTCATTAATACACAATGACCCAAATATACTAACAATGCCATTTCATTCTCTGGCACCAACCAGTGCATTTATTTTTCTTGCTCAACCTCCATGCTATATACTCGAAATCTAGCCAGAAAGATTGAGACAACCCCAAAAATAGTACTTTCACTTTCACTCCAAAACCTTTTTCTTCTGCACACTTTCTCACTTATACAATTCTTAAAATAATACATCTGTAGTCCTTCACACACGTCCAAAGTCATGCAGACGTTACTAACAACATCCGCCCTAGCTCTTTTTCCACTACATCCGCACAATTTCAAAACCACGAGAAACTCTATTAAATATTTCCTCCTTTTATAAGAAAGCGAGAGGAGTAATGTCTATATCAGTGCTATGCATGGGAAAGCAAGCCTCACGTCCTTCAGTCAGTCTTTTGGTTATTTCCATACCACACAGAGTATTGGTAATTATTTTCTTTTCTTGAAATCACCCCACAGGGGTGACAGGTGAGGTTTCCACTGACATTGCGTGAAAATGGATATTTACAATTTAGGTCGTTTCTGGATATCCCTGACGATGTGCCTAACCCAAGTCTCTTGAGAAAAAAGGAGGCTCTGGTTACGCAATGAAGAGGACAGTCGCCATCAGAATAGCAACTGATGCACTGCTGACCTGTGCAGTACGAACGGCTTCGGATTCTAATATAAACTTGTCCTAAAGTAGGGGAATACCTTGATGTTGGGTGTGAACTCAAAGTGGAAAAAATGCTCCGTAAGTAGATGACGATTTTCTTTCCTTCTAGAATAAAAGTAACTTTCTGGTCAGTCCACTTCACAAGGAACTAACACTGCAAAAAAATAAGTTGAGTAACATGGACAGTGCTTCGCTAGTAATCAAAACGACCTGGTATGCGTAACACTGTGTCCCAAGGGAGAGGAATCACAAAGGGTTGTGTACCCCTTGGTGGGAGAAACAGCCTATAAATGGCAGATGGAATTCTTCTCCCGTGGTTAAAAGCAATATAAAATTCATTCCAGAGTGATAGTGGGAAAAGATATAATATTCTCACTAATCTGCAGTGAGTAATCACCAAACGGAAAAGGGCATACCATTAGTGAAACAAATGGAGCGAAAGAAACTATGACCGTAATTGGTATAAGAAAGGAAAATGTCATATTACAACACTGGGAGAGAAAGGTGACGGGAAGCGTCCAGGAATAGGATCTGTCTAGGGTAACTAAAATATCTGGAGGTTCAGGAGGGGTTTCAAGTGTCAGGAAGACTCTAAAACAAATTTTAAAAAATCGAAAATAAAAGGTTGCTAAAACGCGCTTTTATTAAAAAAAAATAAATAAAAAAAAAAAAATAAAATAAATAAAAAAATCGTTTTTTGTTGCATTTTAATAAAATCATGTTCAAAAAATTTTTTTTTAGATTTTTTATTTTATACCTTTTAGTTTTGACAGAATAGCCTGTCGAGCCAAAGAAGGTTTTAAAAATTCGTAGATTTATGAACCTTTCTACCGAGTCAAAGACGTGAAAAATCCGAAGAGTTTCATACAAATCCTGAGATAAGGGAGAGGTCACTGTAGGGTCACTAGAGGTCACTGCTGACCTACTGATCATGAACGGTTCTATTGCCCAGGTTAACAATTGAGCTACAAGATATGACCAACACAAACAAACATAGACAAAAGCAAGCTAAATAAAAGCCTAAAGCATGCAAATGGAATGGAAAAGAATACGAGTGAAAATAAGTTTTCAGGAAAGTTAGAGGTATTTGTTCGAAGATAAGGCAAAAGTGATTAGCTTGTGTGATTTAAATGTAAATGAAATATAATTTCCATAGGATTATGCTTAGGTATAGCTTTGAAAATAAAAAAACGGTCAGGAGAAAGAGGTTGTTCAATTTTTTACTGGTGCAGAGGAGGTACATGACCAAGTTGATGAATATGCTAGCGTGAAGACAATCAGCTGGAGATACATGTGATTACATTTGGTTGGAAGAAAAGTTAGAACGGTTATAATTTAAAGGAGGAAGGGGATGGAAATGTGGTTGTCATGTAATTAAGACAATCAAGCTTGATCAAGGGGAATTAGTTATCCGCTTGATCAAGGGGAATTAGTTATCATAGAGTGCTTGTTTATATAGTACAGTAGAAAAAGAATAATTATGGTCACATAAGGATGAAGAAATGAAACTTTACTAGAGGGGAAAGAGCTTGCAAGAGCATAAGGTTGATAGTGAATGTTAACAGGTGTAAAGGATAAACGGAAACAAGGAATGTGGGACGATAAATGTTAATAATGAAATGGGGAATAAAGGATGCTGTTGATTTATCCTGGTAACTGGAAGTAAAGAGCAAGGTGACGGTAAGATGAGAAAAGCGTTGAAAGGAGGGTGCTTATAAAAGATTTCGAAGAAACTGGAGTTCCTGTGGACGACAAGGTTCAGTGAATGGATCTTCGTGAAGTCAATTCTCCTTTATGGAAGAGTGGTGTGGATGTTAAATGCAGCAGTGAGAAAAGAGAAAGACTGAAGTTGTTATGATCAACTGTTTGCGAAATACTCGTACCCGTGGCATTGTAAGAATTGAAAAGATCAGACACGGGGAGATGCCTCGAAGCAGTAGAAAACGGTTAGCATACCGGAAAGGGTGGTTTGAAAAGATGTCAAGTTGGTGGAAAGAACGCCTGGTTAGGAGGCGTCCAGAGGGACGAGAGGAGGCTGTATAAAGGGATGAATAGATGAAGTCTGTGAAGTAATGAAAAGGAGCAACTTCAATCCCCACACGATAAGAGGTAAATGATAAAGTGTGTATGTCTACTAGGAACACTGCTTATAGGTATTCTAAAATCGATATAATTCATGCAGCATTCTGAATAGAAGTCTGTAGTTGCTGAAGTTCTAGAATGTTCTATATAGGGGTATATTCATGCGTTATTAGTTAAATATTATCGAAATAAGAATATTTCTTTTCCCTCCCTCCAGTTGGGGAAATATTTAACCAAGTTGTTAATAGATTGCCATTAGATAGTTTAACGAAACCAGAGGGCTCGCTCACAGCATTTGTTTGCAAAATGAAATCTCTTACTAAGTGAAATATGAATGTGTAACACGGGAAAATGAAACGAGTTGGACCCTCAGGTGGAGAATATTACTTTAGTACTTCCTACAGTGTACGAGCAGGACAACAATGAATGAATCCAAAACAAAGGAAATATAGTAAGTATAAACAAATTTATATATATATATATATATATATATATATATATATTATAATATATATATATAACATGGATCCCCGTTAATCAAATTATTTAAAAACAGCCACAATTCCCAAAATTAACACTGCGTGGAATGATACTGAAACACATTATTATTAATCTCACTCCAGCAAGAAACCGGTATGGCATTAAATACTTTATTGCATGTAGGCTACTATGTCTACGTCCATTATTTCGGACTCTAACACCAGCCTGTTAAGTGCCACCATTGACCTTGGAGCACGTCTAGGATTTCCGATGTCTCTGGGGTCCGCTACATTTGCTCAGTTATTCCATCCGAAGAAAGCTTATACATGAATCTAAAGAGTATTTTGTAATAATAATAATAATAATGAAGTTCAGATACTGTGAACGTAGACAAGAGTAATCTATAAAATTTAGCATCCTGTCCCCTTATAATTAATCTCCTTTAACTATTATCCATTTTGGACGATTTCGTCTTTTTTAATAATAATAATGATAATGTGAACGTAGAGACAGGAGTAATCTATCAAATTTAGTATCCTGTCCCCTTATAATTAACCTCCTTTCACTATTATCCTAATTACATTAACCATCCCCACTATCATTTTGACTATTAGTGTAAACATCTATACGAAGGAGAGTCTGTGAAGGAGAGTCTGTGGCCTATGGCTCAAACGCTTTTTTTACGGACAAGAATCACTGGTAAAATTAGCAAATGATAAACCTGAACATGAAAATATCCCAAACGAAATTTTATCGGAAACGCAACAATAATTCAGCAGCCACACTGATCTTCCTAATTTGAACATGGATTGAAAATCTGCATTCTCTTCAGTTAAGTATTTCTAATAATGTTCAATAACAAGAGAATTAAACATAAAAGGTAAAGATGAAAATTCGTAGATGTTTCCAACATGGAGCCGATAATTCACGAATGTTTTTTGTTTGTTTGAATGGTGTTTTTACGTTGCATGGAACCAGTGGTTATTCAGCAATGGGACCAACGGCTTTACGTGACTTTCGAACCACGTGGAAAGTGAACTTCTATCACTAGAGATACACATCTCTCACTCCTCAATGGAATGGCCGAGAATCGACCCCGCGACCACAGAGGTAGGACGCCAACACCATACCAATCACGCCACTGAAGCGCTAATTCACGAATGGCAAAGACATTTAACTGGAAGAAAGTCACAAGAAAGACTTGATGAATAGAGCACAAATTAAGAATAGTGAAATGCATTCGAACAGAGCGCCTTTGAATTCAAGACATGGGAAAGGCATTATGGGGCGAATGTTCCAAATTTTGAGAACTTCTGCAAAGAGATCATGAGCATTGTGCGGCTTTATAAAGACATGGATAAAGGCAGTGGGGTCCCCGCGGATTTGTCAAATTTGACCTGTCACCAAAGGGAGTAGGACCCGGCTTACGAACACCTGTTAAGTGTAAATACTTGTTTTTCAGCCGTTTGTATTTTGGTATTTTGGTCCTGCTAGTATCATTCCTGAAGAAGGTTGTTAGAAATAAAACCTAATAATGGTCAGGGTCTACAACCGTGCTTCATTTCTTCCCCTGGATATATATATATATATATATATATATATATATATATATATATATATATATATATACATACAGTTCCTCGTTGGGCGAGTGGTTTTCGCGCTCGGCTACCAATCCGGTGTTCCGAAGTTCGATTCTCGGCTCTGCCAACGCGGAACCAGAGGAATCTATTTCTTGTGATAGAAATTCATTACTCAGACATAATATGCTTCGGGTCCCACACTTAAGCTGTAGGTCCCGTTGCTAGGTGACCAATTGGTTCCTAGCCACGTAAAAATATCTAATCCTTCGGGCCAGCCCTAGGAGAGCTGCTAGTCAGCTCAGTGTATATATATTATATATATATATATATATATATATATATATATATATATATATATATATATAGATATATAGGGAGTCTATAGTTAGCGCGCATTTACAAAGAGCAGTTGTTGTGACTAGCACGAGATTCGGCATTGTGGATGAATGCGCTGGATTCCTAACTACTGCCTCTTGGTACTATTTATTTGTTTTATACTAGCTTCTTAAACCTATCACTTTGCTTAGCTACCTTCTGGTTGGGATGGTTCCACACTCACATGTACACAAACGCACGCACGCACACACAAACACACACACACATACACACACACACACATATATATAATATATATATATATATATATATATATAGATATATATATATATATAATGATATATATATATACATACGTACGTGTGGGTGCGGAACCTTACCAAACAGAAGGTAGCTAAGCAAACTGATAGGTTTGAGAAGCAGATAAGATGGAGAGTATAAAACAAATAAATACCAAGAGCAGTAGATAGGAATCCAGAGCATTCATCCACAATGCCGAATCTCGTGCGAGTCACAACAGTTGCTCTTTGTAAATGCGCGCTAACTATCGATTTTTCTTGGCCAAGAGTGGCGCGAATCTGTCATGAATGCGAATCAGACGTTTCACAGAGAAGGATGGATTTATCAGCAATGATTTCCTGGAGAGAAAGAAAGGAGATAAAAGAGAACTCGCCATTTGCATAGTTAGTTGGTCATTCCCTTCTGCTGGGAAGGGGAACTTGGAAATTTCCCAGAAGTAAATACGGCGTTCCAAAGCTTCAAATATGGCTTCTTCGTGGTGGAAGAGTGCCCAGCTTTTCTTAGAAGGAAGAGCTTATAGACCCTTACACTGCTCAGTATGCGGCCAACCTCCCATGAATAATAATCACTATCATCTAAAACTCTTCTAACAATCTGTCAAGGCCTGTTACTGCCATGGAAAAAGTAATTTCATTTCGTTGAACGCAATCTTCCAGTTACGTAGCGACCAAATACAATAATCGTGGCAAAGAAAAACCTTTGAATTTTGCATAAAAACCTATTCCATCGTTAAGTAGATATAAAAAAAACCACGATGAAAAGCTCCGCTGGAACAGCCACACATAAACAGCGAGGACTCTTAAGGGAAGTCTACGAAGTCTGCAGACTTGCAAGAGGATTATCCTCACTTCCCGGTCGTAAAAAAACGGGAGAAAGTAAATGGATTTCACTCATGAATGAATTACGAGGGAATATTACACGAGGACACTTTAATCTGAAAAGATAGCATCTCTCGCGCCTTTCTAAACACTGGCTGCGATTTACGATCCTTGTGAGAGGCGCCTTTGATTAATTCAATTGGGTAAAATCCAATTTCCACAACGTTACCTCTTAGCCAGGCATGGAATGGTTGGCGGTTGTTATCTAAACACCGAGACTTGACTTTACACAAATGAGAAGTCTTCTTCGTCTCCCCATCTGAGCAAACCTCGCGACGGAGAGGCAATGAATCATACAGTCAGTACCAAGACTTGAATTGAAGACTTAGAAGTTTTCTTTCTATTACTAATCTTCTCTTAAATATCTATTATAAAGTAATCATAGCCAGACTAACGGAGTAGTAGGCAATACAATAAAAAAAAAAAAAGTCGGTTACGAATAGGAAGCAAAAGGAAATGGGCAGAAGAGGGGATAATATAAGAACACACACATATGTATGAGAGAGAGAGAGAGAGGAGAGAGAGAGAGAGAGAGAGAGAGAGAGAGAGAGTTATTATATTTTTCCAAGAACACTGACATATACTAAATATAATAAATTCTAAAAAAGAGAAACTAGAACGTTAATATAATTAAATCTTGTCAATGGAGAGAGAGAGAGAGAGAGAGAGAGAGAGAGAGAGAGAGAGAGAGAGAGAGAGAGAGCAAATACAACAAAAAGAAACAAAACCACTCATTTATGAAACAAATCCTAGTAATGAGAAAGGATTATTGACATAAACTGGAAAAGAAGAAGAAGAAAAAAGCCCTGGTAATTCTCATATCCGTAATGAAATAATGCTTTAATTTCATTAGATGCTTACGCGAAACCCAAGCGTATACTTTACAGCCAATTATAAGTTAATTAGCAGAGGGCCTCCAGATGGGGAACCGTAGGGCGTTCATTGTAAAGTCTAACTCTTCTCATTAGGGTCTAAGTTTGCTCGTTAGTTTAAAAAAACAAATGAGAAAGTCCCTTTACGATGTCCTTTTTACGGAAGCTTTCATCATCATCATTAAATCCGTCATCATTATCAAAATCCCCCTCATCACCATCAACATTATCAATGAAGACGAGAAAAACCAAAGGAGCTTATACTCTGCTTTCACAATCGGCCTATTTACGTGTTCACTCAACAGAAAAAAGGATATACGCGCAAAGGAGAAAGCATCACTATACTGCCATAACTATGAAAATCAACATTCACATCCACCATTGAAAACATTATATAACTTAAGTGAGACACTGTCTACACGACGTCAGGTTCAGGAGAACCTCCCATTAACCTCACTATCATTATCATCATCATAGCCCAGGCTTCGCTATTATCATCATCATCACCATAATCAGGTCTCTCCACTGGAAAGCTATCGACCCTAAGAATTAGGTCTCTTTCTTTCTTTCTTTCTTTCTTTCTTTCTTTCTTTCTTTCTTTCATTTCGCCTCTGAAGGTATGTTCGTTTGGTGAGGCTGGCTGAGATTTTCTCTGGTCTTTATTCTCTCTGTTTCGTATTCTTTACTCTTTCCGGAAACAGGAATGCGTTTCATTCTTGTGAAAATAACGACAGGTATTTTTCAATTATTCCTGTTTTAGGATATGTACCGAATCTCCACAATCAAAAGTTGTTCTCATATCCCTTTTCTTAGTGCCTCCTATTTTAGTGTTACCAATATTTTGAACGCAACACCCGTGTTCAATGCATCCTATCTAAATTACATTAGATAATTTGTCTACGGCCTTTTCCTTACCCTTTCTTAAATGATTCTTTAAAATGACTTCATCATCAAAGTACTTCTAAAAACAGTTGTTAGTTAACATGCACATTACTTATGGTTTGTCATCTTCTGCACTTTCTGTCCTATTTTCCCTATGCGAAAGAAATGGAAACAAATGGGGCAAGACATCCAAGTTTTCCCTCATAAGGTGGTAAGTGTTTTCAAAGTTTTCTGCACAGGCGATACATCATCAATTCAGCTGCTAAAGTATATGTATATAGATACAAGGAATAACAGCAGACTGCCCCAATTTCTTTTCCAACAACGTAGAAACGTGCAGACAAAATCGTTTGTATATACTGTATAAAAGGCTCTCTCTTTCATAAATCTTGCACACACTCAATCAAACAATTTTCAATTTTCAATAATTATTGGAGCCCTTTCTTGTTTCATAAATTCCCGTTGCCAGAGTGACGGGCAGAGACCAATCACTCAAGCAGAAAGAAATACTGTTTCGCCAACAGGGCTTCATGACAATCTGGCACAATGAAGGACTGCAGTACTTTGCATAATGAGGTTTTATTATTCCCGTCGATCCGGCCATTTCCCGCCCAATGTAAAGAGACCGTAAGGGTCAATCTTCTTTTTTTGAAGCCGCCGGGTAAATTGGTCTTTTCGAGTGCGATTCTTTTCGCTCCAATTCTCAATAAACTAAAGTTTGTATGCGAAATGATTCCATATATCAAATGCCGGAGGATTCCGCTCATTCTCAAGCCCGGTTGCTGTAAAATATGCTCTGTCGGTCATACGGGGGCCAAAACGCACTCAAACTTTTCAGCTACGTCAGATTATTAAGCGAGAGAATGATATAACCTAACTAGCTGATGTATTATAATTGGATAAGCATTTTCTCTTGAAAAATACTTGCATTTGCATGCCAAAGAATTTCATTATATTTGTTATTCAAAGGCTGAATAGACGGGGGAAGTATCTACGCTTACCAAGTCTTTGCTGGCAGTAAGGAAAGAGAAAACGACGGTAAAGAAAAAGTTGTCCTAAAATCTCGAAGACGCACCAGAACAGCCTCTTAAAAGATGGAAAGATTCATGGAAGACTCAGATCGGAATGTTTACCTTCAGATACTCGTTATTTTCGACGAACCATGTAAGCCCTGGCTAGTTAACGAGCACTTGAAAGTCAGATTGATTTTTTTTTTCCGTTTCAATCCTTTGATGTATTCGTGGGATGTCCCATTGCCATATCCACCCTCCCAATCCTTCCGCAAGTCTTCACACAAGATGCTTCGTTCCAATAACTTTTTTTTTCCTCTTTGATTCATCGCCTCTTCAAAGACCAATTTCTTTTTTTACTCAACTTTCTAATTTTCCTTCCCTCTCCAAACTTCTTCTTCACCCTCTCTATCCGATTTCTGTAAAGCTCATTTTTCTTTCTCTCTCTGAATGATCCCTCGGCCTTACTCGTGTAGAGAAAGGTACATGACGTTTCTGCAACGCTGACACTCCTATTTCTGTTGCTTGGAAAGTTATCACTGGTCATTGCAAATGATGTAAAATATTTACGAAGAAAGGCAGTTCCTTAATTTGTGTATCGAGGGGATTTATTAACGAAGAGAGAGCAGCAAGCAGAATATTTATATTCCGTTGCTGGCCATAGGATTGTTTAATGGCGATGCTTCTTGCTCATACTTCGAGCTTTTCAAAAACAAGTGTTCAGGCCTCTCATCTGGAAGTTAAATTTCCTCATGCGTGTTAGAATTTTAAGTACAACACCGTGGGCTAATGAAGTATTCGAGGGGGCAAAGAAGGCAAGCCAATCTCACTTCTATTTCCTCGAAGAAATAGAGCATCAGACCTGCTGGAGAGAACCAAGAGTCTAAAAGTTCTGTCAATTGTCACTGAACAATTTGCTGCTCTTAATCATCCCTTCCGTAAGTACTTCCAGTTCTCTCACTACCGACAATGCTCGACTCGCTCTGACCTTGGAGTTTCGGTGAGAAACTGCTTTTCATCGCGGTCTGCTTTCTATCCAAACGAGCATATCGTGCCTATGAAAGGAGTATAAGTTTTCCGTCCACTCATTCCTTCAGTAAAGAATATTTAGTAAACAGCAATTCTACTAATAAAAATTATTTCACAACACTAATATAAACGACAGCGAAAGTGTATAGGTGAAATGTATGCTCGAAAATAATCCAATCTTCTCGATTACTATACATCTACCCTGAGGGAGGATCACACACATACGATAACTATATACCAGTAAGTCTATACATTCATATGGGAAACCCCAGCTACTGTTAAAAAAGACCGTTAAACTTACGAACATTTGGTTAATTAAACCAGTTTCATCACAAATTCAAGTGGATTTCGAATGTTACAGGAAACATTGTTTCCAAACCACTTGAAGTGATAATTGTCGTTATCTCCCAACTCTCTTAACAAAGGACCATCTACAATCCTGAACTGAGCAGTCATGAGAAAAGTGACCAACCACAACAAGAGCCTATCTCTCTCTATAACCTTATAAGAAGGCAATTACGCTCATATTCTCATTACTTTGATCCTGAATGCTCTCGTCATTTACCAAATGTCCGCTATTATCCATTTGAAAGCAGGGAAAGGGTGTGTAAGACCGAGGGATCATTTCTGATGGGCTTGAAGTAAGCTCCTGCCTTTCTATCAAGACCCACTTCTAGGGAATCTGATAAGTAGTTTGGTATCCACGTCAACCGCATGACTTTTCTAAATATTTCCTTCCCAAGCTGTATCCAAATTGAGCATAACTATCGACACTTGGCTTCATAAAAGCATTAAAACTGACCATCAAATATATAATTTCATGCATTAAGACTCACTCGAGCGACACTCAAAAGCACAATCAAATTACATTCATGAATTTTATCAAGTTGGTCTCACAAATATCCCGTCTATTGAATATGGATGGCACTTCAGCACAAACGCCATTTCAATATCTCCGATATGACGAGAATCATTATTCTGCTCAGAGTAGCGTGTAGAACCTGCCCCGAGATTACGAGGGACGGCGAAAAAGTCCGACGCAATAATGAAGGTTTGATCTAATAACTGCGTTTCACTGGATGACAATGATCGGTATTGATAAAGAGACGCTGCAAGCTTCACTGCAAAGATCAACTGCAACGACCGGCTGATTGAACGGGCTATTAATTGAGAGCCACCTGGCGTCACGGCATCGCTCGTCGTTCAAGCTTCAAGAACAAATTCTGTGATGAACATCAATCAAAGACGAACGTCACCTGACAAGCCTCGCTATCGACAGAGATGATTATTACGGAAGAATTATCAAAGAGAAACTCTACTGTCAGCAAGAAAATCATTTACAAAGTTTAAGTATAAATTTGAAATACGATTTTTGACAATCATAAAATTACCTTCATTTTAATGCAGAGAACCCAATTATTAAACATTAGGGCGATCTGTGTGCATCCAGACACACGCACATACATAGCTACAAGCAATGAAAAGTCATTGCACGTAATCAATAATAACAATATTTTTCATATATAATGGGTTTTTTTTTATACGAATTCCTTAGTTTTTACTACATGAACTTTTAAGGAGGGAGGGGGAGAGGGGAGGAGGGGTTCCAATACTGATTAAACTACTAAAGGTTTGGTTTAACTTACAAAATAAAATACCTGTAAGATACAAATTATTTTACTGTAACGGGACCCTTCGGCCTCAAGTCCTTGTATAATCTACCTGAGGCTAGTAAAAGATTGAATACTGGCAGTAAACAAATTTGCAAACCATTTCAAAAGGAAATAAAACAAAGACTGGGCATCAGACGGTAGATGGCATCGTTTATAACTAGGGTAGCAAAAAGGAGACCTGGAGGTAGAAATGGAAATGCAAACCAGCAATGTACAAGAAACGTGTACAACGTCAAGAAATGTGAGCTGAATTAGAACCATATTTTCCGTCAGAAATGGCGGACATGCTTTCAGAATACTTCATTCCATGTACTAATAAGACTAAAGACAATAAATAGTAGGTCAAAGACATCAGAAGTACACAAAATATGCAAAAGCAAGAAACCCAGAAATTTACAGAAAAGCATGTTCAGAAGTAGGAGTGAAAATAAAAGAAAAACATTAAAACAAATAACAAGAATAAAATAATCATAATCTCAATGGAAGAATATTACCCTCGGAACCATTTCCACAAATCAATATAAGAATACTTTACCTTGTAAATACAAAACAGCTGATCCACGATATATCTTTAATTCACAAACTTGGAAAAGAACATTGCAATAACCGTTCCCTTATTATTTTTAACAAAAGATATTCTACAGTATCAAATAATCTCAAAAGAATTGAAGATGATCTTTTTGGATGAGAAAAATTAAGGACTAAAAAATATCTTTCAGGATAAGATAGATTTAGAACTGAAGATCATTCCGGATAAGATAAACTAAGAACTGAACAAGATCCTTCAGGATAAGATCGACTCTCTCGTGATCGTGTCGACGTCCAACAGTAAGGCCGCAAAAGATCTCAACAGATAATTGACCTGAGTTGCAGAGTTCCCCTTTGACATTCATAAAAGAAGCCTGAGAAGTGAAACACAATATCTAATAAAGTTTACGTCTTGCATTTTCAGAAAGACGGCAGTATTGTCGCTGCTGACATACTGAGAATATCTAAGCAGCGTCGTTTTTGCCGTGCCAGAATTTAAGGAGCTTTTTATCGATCGTAAACAATATTAAAACAACGACCATAAAAAGACTTTTATGGCTAACTAGCAGCGTGTCTCTTGTGCCTTGCATTGATAAATTAGAATGAATTTCTTGGGGAACAGATGAATCATGAAAAAAATCATGAATGTCCAAATTTAACTTCATCTACCATTAACAAAATATTTGTACAAAGTATAGCATACTCAATATGAAAATAAGCCTCCAAGATATAAAACATCTATGTAAGACAATCCGTCGTAAATTGTCTTCTTAATAAATGAGAGAGAGAGAGAGAGAGAGAGAGAGAGAGAGAGAGAGAGAGAGAGAGAGGGGGGGGTTAGGATAAAATGCATGAATTTTCAAAACAATATTCAAGGACAAGTCTTAACAGACTTGTCCCGTACTCAAATTCAATTAATACTAACAGTCTAAATGATATTCCCCGGTGAATTTAAGCTGCAAATTTCGTGTTGCTATTAACGCAAACGGGTACAGAATCTACCTCGACGCTGATAATTGGGCATCAGGGTTTGCCGGATACCTGCATATTTTCCGAAGTTTCAGTCCCAATCATGACGTACATTTCATTCCAAATGAGGAGAACCTAACGCCTCCTATTCTGAAATATCTAAATTTGAATCATTTATGAAATTTCGGCTGTCAAGCCACGCGCACTTTTGGCCATCCATCACCCAAGGCAGTGAGAAGATGGAGTTGGAGTGGCTGGAGATCTAGAAAACAAAGCAAACGAGGTACGAGGACCTGAAGGTGGCGCTGGGAGAAAACCCCCACCGATGCACAAAGAATGAGTAATACTTAAGGAGGTTGCAAAGCCAATGAAGAAAGGATGCGGCGAAGAGCCGAAGAGACGCTGTAAACACCCTTGAATAATGCTTATAATGCATTGCGTGCAGTGCACTGACGACCCAAACACTCCTACGGGGAGTATCTAAATCACTTTGCATCCTTAGTTTGAACTGCGTTTCTACCCATCAAACCTGGTGATTATTTTGACAAATAAATGAAGAATGCCTTGGCGTTACGCTCTATAACAACATTTAATCTTGATCAGGATATATCCATCGCCATCATTCTAGAGAAATGATCTGAAAAATAAAGTGCCGATTCTCCTATTCTTCCTGAGTAACCTCCCCTCTTACCCTAGCAAGCATAAGCGCATATTTCATACGCGGAGAAGAGAGCGAAAAGAATTTGCGTCCACTACCTACCGATGGTCACCTCATCCAGTCATTTATCTAAGGACAGACGAGGCCTGAAGTCTTGAAACGCTGTCATCTGTTATGCTCCCTACAACGCAAACCATCTTTTTATTTTATTACCTCGACGAAACAACATATTGAATTTGTTGGAGAAATAGAGAGATGGAAGCAAGCCATCATCCTTTGACGTTCCCCTGAACAGGGAAAGTAATCGATGGTCCGGAGTTCCTCGTCCAAAAGCTAACATTTAAGCGACTACACTCCAACTCTATTCGTTTATATAAACCTGCCTGCGAATGAAATGGTATTAATAATTCGGCTGGAGCTCTTGGGATTCGTTTAACTCATATCTACGTTAATTAATAATCTTTTTAAGATGACTCTATATATCCTAATTCCTTCGCTTTAACAAAAAAATGAAAAGAGAGAAAAAAAAAGAAACGAACGGTTTGATCATTTCACCTATTCTTTCGGTTTGTGTTCAGTTTTCCGAAACTTTGGACACTGATCAAATATATTGGTAAAATAGAGCGTCCTTCCAGAACACTGTTTAGTGTTGATTGGGCCAATTAGAGATCAGTATCCTTTCTTCCAGCGACATTCATTGCCACTGTAAAATCACATTCTCAAGCCCATATAAAAGCACTTCCCATCTAGACTTCATCAGCGCTGCCGTTTTTTCTTCACAACATTGGCTTTTAGCAGTGTTACCATAAGCAGTTCT
Organism: Macrobrachium nipponense; assembly: GCF_015104395.2. Taxonomy (NCBI): domain Eukaryota; kingdom Metazoa; phylum Arthropoda; class Malacostraca; order Decapoda; family Palaemonidae; genus Macrobrachium; species Macrobrachium nipponense. The sequence continues at coordinate 32,525,416 of NC_061102.1, read as the reverse complement.
TATGATTTTTTTGGTTATTTATGATTTAATGGTTAGAATGAGTATTTTCCGACGTAGAATTATTTTCCGTCACGTTAAAAAAAAACTACACGTCCCTAGCTTAACATAAAGTATTTTTGACGAAGAAAAATAAAGGATTTTAATAAAATTCTTTTCTATAAATAAGCAGGATATGTTTTATAACTTTACTTTCATAATAAATCGTAAAAAGGCAAAGTGAAGAATTTTATTCCTCAGTGCCGTGGCCTGTGGTCGGAAAAGCCAGGGAAGGTTGCCAGATGTCACCAGAATGTCACACTAGTAGACGAAATTCCTCAAAACGGCAACCCTGCTTTCTATCAGCGAGTGTTATTGCAGTACACAATTAAGTACACCTGATACCCATTTAAATCCAACAGTTGCGTCCATTACAACCTTGAAAAGAGAAGATTCCCAAAATAGTTTCGTACTGACTTCAGCGTTATCTTCGACTTCATTAACTTTGTAACTCTGGTTCTACAGGATAGGCTATTGACCTAATCCGGAAGTGATCAATGTTTCCTGTAATTTCGATAACCGTAACATTGGTTGTCCTGGTGTTCCAGTGAGTGGTGTTCCGGGAACTTTGTTATCTTTAGTTATCACTATCTAACATGACTGCTGATTGCGGAAATAAAATCTTACTATAGTAATATGATAGCACTATACTATTCTTTTTGCAGTTTTTGCTTTCCTCACCTGAAAAATAAAATGGCATCTGGTCTAAATAGATATAGAAAATATATTTAGAATGAAAGGGACATTGGGTAGTGAACTGAATTACAAGAGGAAAAATATTGAAAGCTGAATTAAAAAAAAAAAACATATTTGAGGCTGTCTATAAACTGATCTCGTAAAGGGCCTAATATATTTCAAAGCATATATATGTATATATATATATATATGATATATATATTATATATTTATATATAGATATATATATATATATATCTATATATTATATATATATATATATATATATATATATATATATATATATATATATGTATATTATACACACATACACACACATATATGTACATATATATTATATATGACATAACATATAGTATATTTATTTACACCTTTAGATCATTTACTCTTTGAAGGGATGAACTAAAAAAAAAAAAAGTTACTCTTCCAATCTGAGATAGTATTTCAAGACAGATATACTTACACCGGCATGAATACTATTGATCTGAAGCCCAAAAACTACCTAAGGAGAGCCCAATGAGCGAAGAGGAGAGGGAAAGAGAGCAAAACGGAAAGGAGGAGAACACCTGCCAACCTCTCCGAAATTCTATTCATGGGAGAAACAACGCTTGAAATAATCGGCCTAAGGGGAATACGATCCTTGGGAGAGGTAAAAAGAAATAGGGAAACTTCTCAGGAAAAACTATGAATTATTAAAATGCATCTCGTGCTCTTCACGTCGCCTTTTTAACTTTCCTATAAAACTGCCGGAAACTTAGCTCATCGGATCTTACCTTAATTTTCCAAACGTGATTTTATAACTGGAGTGGCGTAATCCACATTCGAAGTCTATTTGGTGGTTCAAAAGTGGTTCTACAAATGAGAAGAGTTGTATACTGAATCCTTATCGTTATTTCACGAAACCTTTACAATTAAAATATACTCCCCATAAAACTATAACTGCAAAGTAAAAATATATTTGATTTAATTGAAGACATTATAGAATTCTCTCCTGAAAGGTATGGTTATTTCTTAACAATGAAATCTTCAGCCATATACTTTCCAAAAAATTCAACCTCATATGTTTATAAAATCTTATAGAAATTAAACCTTCAAAATTAAAGTGGTATAAAAATTATCACTGTCTACCATTATAAATTTTTAAAGGTTGTAAGTTAATAAAATTTTCATTTTTTAAAACTGTAACTCCATAAAAAAATCTTTATTTTGCAGAGAGAAAATTGGTATACTGAGCCGTATGACAGGTTAAAGAAAACCTTTAATATTAAAAATATTAACTCATTAAAACTAGAACCACAAAATAATTTTCTTTTTATTTCATAAAAATGTAACTGCACAAAATTTTCAGTTTATTAACACAAGAACCACAATAATTTCTTTTTATTTAGAATAAACTGTAGCTCCACAAAATGATCATTTCATTAACATTGCAATTCCATAAAAATAATGACGTCAGCTCGACCCGCGATTGGTGGAAAATAAGGACTATTGCTACTCCTCGTTGCAATCCCCAGAGCGGAAATTGGAAAATTAATTTTCACGTCAACATATTTATTAATATCGACACGACGACTGTAATATATTACATTTCCTTCGTCAATAATGACGTGTCGTGTTATTCCGATGATAAATGGTTATCTATTGTAATTATCTATGCCGAATAACAACTCCATATCTCGCTGGCTTTTATGAACCATAATTCCCGAAGCAATTTCCTCGCTTTACTTGTGTATTCATCCCATTCGGATTCACCATTGAAAAAAATTATTCGAGATTTTGTCAAACGAAATTCTAATTTGAACTTTGCTTTTGTAAATGACGATCAATTCATATAGCTACCCTCTTTAGAGTTCTTCATGGACGAACTTCCTAATCCATAAATTTCCTTTTGTTGATGCTGTATGGGACCTCTTCATGCTTCTCTTCTGAATGGTCAACTTTCTTCAAATATATTGTATCTGAGACTCGCACTCGAACACAGAGAACCATTTTTTCAGGGTATTCCTCGACTGAAGACTTGGAGGGTTCTTCTGTTTGCAAACAGGACCACATGAACTCTCACATAAATCGATACTACATGGAAAGAGCAGCAGCTTTCATGGAAATTAATCAGCAATTGTTTGTACCACCACTGTGCTTTAGATATAGCGCCTATTCCATTGTCCTTTAGCAAAATCCGAAGACCATGGCTTATAAATTAAGTTTAATTTCTTAAGGCTTAGGTACAAAAATGGCTTTGTAACCTAATGCATTCTGGTCACGAGAACATTGCAGGGAAGACGACTGAAAGTCCGTTGTTCAAACTTCAGCATTGTTTATTAATTCCTCTGAAATAGGATGTTCGATCCAGACCTTGAATTTCTCTGGCCAGAGTAAAAAAGGATTCTGTGGGTACTCATGCAGAAGTTATCTTCTTAACTGTCATTCAATATAAATCATCCTTTGACGGAAACGTTTGAGATGTTCTGCATTTTGGAATAATTGAGACAGAGCTGAAATTCCGTTTGTAGCATCAGCGGCGTTTACTCAGGCGAAAAAAATCCATTTCCTTCCATCGAAATACTTTGGGATTGAAAACAAGAATCGACAGCCAGTCATCGAACAATTCCTTTGATACGAATCCCAATCAAGGAAGTTTTGGTACACGCTGATACGTTGAAAGGTTTGTCAAGATTCGACTCTCTCTCTCTCTCTCTCTCTCTCTCTCTCTCTCTCTCTCTCTCTCTCTCTCTCTCTCTCTCTCTCTCTCTCTCTCTCTCTCGAATGTACAGTAGAGGCAAGTTTCTTAAATTCACATTTGTAAGTGAGGAAGGCGGTGCCACAGGACGCGTATCCTAGCATGTATCAAAAAACAGCGCAAAATGTGCAATAATGAAGGCCGAGGACCATAAAGCTAAGGTAATCCATTAAATATAATACATGGTTGTCAGCGCTGGCGGAAATTCTTCACAAATCTGTCTGCCTCCGCTTTATTTATTCAGGGGATAAATTCAAGACCCCCGCGGCCGACCCCACTTAGTCTTTCTTTATGTCAAAGAAAGGATGATGGATTAAAACCCCCATTAGAAAACTTCAGAGGAAATCGGTTACGGACTGATAAAGTGCTCCATTCGTCGTGCACGATTCGCCTCTCGAAATTCGGTTTCATTGATTTTTTGTTTTCAATCCCTTAGCGGGTTTCTACAACATCAGGTGAGAATTATAAACATTTTGACAACTGGATAATAAAGCGGAAAAGCCTAAAAATCCAATGAACTGCAATTCAATCCTCACTTAAGGAAGATTCTGAGAGAAGAATGTGGTAAAGCAATAAAACCTTTCCTGAAAGATGCACAGTGAAAATGGGAGTTGGGAAAAAGGGAAGTAGTAGGATATCGGAAAATAGGGAAAAGGCGTGGAAATCCTCGTTACCATAATCGGGTCATCCGTTCCTCCCTAAAGTTTGGGGGATGAATAGGACGACTATTTCCTTCAAATAGTTACCATCCCAAACGGCTCGAAGATGAATAGATAAAAAGCTCTTAAGCTTTAAGCGGCCGGGCAGTGATAAACCGCTAACCGTAGTTTCGATGATAAATGAAAAGCAATATTTCTCTCTGCTCTTCTCCCTCTTTGATACTGATGAATTGTGCGGATAATACACACGCAAATATGTTTCGTACTGAGGATTAATGGCGATGACGGTAAAATAAAAGGCTTGTATAAAAAGTTAGTTTTCGATTTTTTTTCGGAATCTTACTCAGATTAGACTGTAATGGTTTTTTCGCCACTGTAATAACAATCAGAACTTGAATGCTACATTACACAAATTAAAAATAAACAAAACTGTCCACTTTTTTTCTTAATCTTTTCGGTTATCTCGAACTGACTCTTGCCAAACAAGTAACCGATAACAATTGATGCCAAACCCAAAATGAATGACAAAAAAATAATTGAACTTAGGGAAAGCTCTTTTTTTCCACGATGGAATACAAAGGAGGCTCCTTCTGATTGGTCAATAACAGTAATATTCCTGCTGGATGAGAGGCAATACACAATTATAATGACTAATGGGGGACTCCTCTCTTCATAGGGTAATAAATGAAGCTTCTTCCTATTAATATGAAAGCCTCCTTACTAATGACTAAGTAGGGAATCATATTCCTATTGTTTTGGAAGGACGTTTTCCCACCGACTAGTGAGAAGGTCTTGTATACGTTGGCAACAATTGACTCCTGATTCCAATAAACCATAAAATATTTCTATGCACTGGCTAATGAGAGTGTCTTATTTCTTTATATGGTAAAGAATGGGGTCTTATTACAAGATTTTTCATTTGCTGTAATCAGTGGATCCACAGTTACCGTTAATGATAAAGGACCTTTTTCTTTAGCATAATGGAGGAATCAGGTACACGAGCTCTCTGAAAAATGTTATACACATGATCAACATTCACTTCAGTTACAGGGATGACTTCTTATAAGTCTCGGCAGTATTTGCATGACCAAACAGAAGATCACATACGTATATTTATCAGGGTTTTGTAATACGCACAAGACTACGAAGAGAAACAACGATGGGTAAATCCAAAAGAAGCGTTAAAAACTTCCTCATTCTAATGAAAAAGAAAACGTTTTATATTTAAATTAATTACTTTTCTGTCCTTTTTTGTGAGAAAATTTAATAAAAGTAAACTTATTCTTTTCATTCTTTGTGAAATCTTATTTAATCAACATATAAAAGAAAAGGCGGAGCAGCTTAAGGTAAACTCATTTATCCCTCAACAATTTCCCATTAAAAACTTTCCTCCAAGCAACGTTAATCTATTGAATCAAGAGGTTCTCACTCACACATAATTATGCTATCACTAGTTTCAATAATGGGGCATGTTTAATGATAATAATAATGGAGAAAAACTCCACATTTATGTATATTTACATATATTTAAATTTAGAAATAGCAAGGATAGATTTCGGGAATATGTTCGGTTCCCCTTATCAATCTGACTGATAAGGGGAACCTAACAAATTCCCGAAAGCTATCCTTACTGTTTTTAAATTTAAATATGTGTATATTTACATAACTGTGGATTTGTTTCTCCATTTGAGCACTCGTGCTACTATGAGGATTTTAATAATAATAATAATAATAATAATAATAATAATAATAATAATAATAATAATAATAATAATAATAATAATAATAGCTGATATTCTCAAGTGATGATATAATATCATACTACAAAAACAATACCTATTAAAAATGGAACCATATGAGGAATAGATCATTGCTCTGCTCAATTTTGTGATGACACAAAACCAATTTAGTACCCAGAAAGAAACTAAACATTCAGGCGTAGGTATAGATTAGATATCTGTAATGAAAAAAAAAAAATACCATAAAGAAACGAACACCGACGAAACCTGTAAAATGAAGCAGCCAAAGCAAAAAGCTCAAACGGTCGTTATTGGACGAGAAAGGCGGCCCAGCGACGCCTGCCTGAACGAAAGCATCAAATAACGAAAAAGCCAGTCGTATCCTGAGGCATCCTATTCAAATTAGCAGCAAAGTTTGATGGACGGTGCTCGGAATTATGTCTGTAATAATGGCCTTGCAGAATTTATGAAAGGATAATGTGTCAGGCTATTAATATGTAGTTTTAATAAGGAAGCGCGACCGGTCGCTGGGACTCCAGAGGGAACAAGGTGAGCAGAGGTCACTCCTCCAGGAAACTGGCTGAGGCACAACTGAAACTACAAGCGGAGAGAGGAGTCACTTTACTATGACGCAATAATCTAAAATCACTCTAAATGTAAAAATATGAGCATAAAATGCTTAATGGTGCAAGTGTAACCAAGAATTATCTCTTCTGTAACTCTGTGTGTGTGTGTGAGAGAGAGAGAGAGAGAGAGAGAGAGAGAGAGAGAGAGACGTTGTGACATCAAAGAATACAAATGCAGAGAAAGTGCAAGATTGGCAATTACAATTTTGTTAGGCCTCACGAACTTCTATTCAGCTACGTTTTACACACAGGTTGGGGTGAATGTTGACGTATGAACATTATATATGGTAATTCATTCATAAAAATGAGAAGTAATTAAACATTCCGGTAAAAGGGGCATCACCTCTTGTTTAATGAATCTTAATTAAAGAGAAGAAAGCCACAGAATGTAAAGATTATTAACACAGATAAGTTATTTTATGAGATGTGGAGCTGTATTTTATGTATCCCAGAAGCTAGCGTATACGTGTAATTAACAAATGATGGAAGAAAATACAATCATACTGATACCGTATCTGGCAAAAATTCATAATATAACCACAGCAATTAAAGGATGAGCTGATGCCTTGCAGTAATGGTATCTTTAAAACGGCAATCGTGACATGCAAAAGATTTAACATAAACAAAGAAGACTCACTTTCCAGTATCCAATTCGACTCTTCAAGGTATGAAGAGAACGATCTTTGTCTGAGAGAGAGAGAGAGAGAGAGAGAGAGGAGAGAGAGAGAGAGAGAGAGAGAAGAATTACATGGATATGGATATATATATCTATATATAATTTTTATTTTTATATATATATATATATAGATATATTATATATATATATATATGATACAATAGATATATACATATTATATATATATATATATTATAATATCCATATATTATATATAAAATAGAGGATGTATATAAGAGTTGTTATGGGGGAGATGAGATAAGAGAGAGAGATTAGAGAGAGATTTAAGAGAGATAGAGAGAGAGGAGAGAGAGAGAGAGAGAGAGGCTTAGCTTAAAACCACCGCCCAAGGCTTCCTCCACACTCGAGTGATATCTCGGTTTCCAGAGAAGTCATTAATAGAGTAAGCAGTTTTTTTTTCTTTGTTTTTTTTGGAGTTGCGATATCAATGTTTCCATTCGGGATTTATTTTTTATTATTACACTAATTTTGTTTCGGGAATGTCTCGAGGCTGCATCTCGGAGGAAATAAAAACATCTTATTGGCCCACTTGTCTTTACGATATGCTACTTGCAATCAGTTTCGTTTTAGATTATTTATTTTTGTGCTAAATTTGGAAGTTATTTTTTACCTTCGGTTTCCTATTATGTTGTCGTTAACATGAAGGTCTATCGCCTAAATCTATGTAAAGCCTACTTTTTAACGGTAACTTTTTTTTTTTTTTGCCGGGGGAGGGGATGGGGGTGTTAGCCTGCGCCAGATTAAGCCTATGCGCTGACAATGCTTTTAGCCTGCTCTGAATCTGAAACTAAAAAATACTCCCCCTATATAATATATATATATATATATATATATATTATATATATATATATATTATATATATATATATATATAGAATTTTTAGTTTCAGATTTCAGATTCTCTCTCTCCCCTCTCTCTTTCTCTCTCTCTTTCTCTCTCTCATGGAAGTCGTCTTTTCACTTATATTCACACACTCACCACTCATATATCTATATATATATATATTATGAATATATATATATAAATAATCACCTGAAGCCAGAAGAAAAGTAACGACAGAGTGCCAAAGTGCTTTCGTTTATTTAAAGCATCTTCGGGGCACGAAGATATGTTTAATTAAATGAAATACTCACACACTATCTTTTTTATTCCATTCTTAACAGTTTCTTTCAGCTGGTAAATAATCACGTGTATATTTGGGATTCTTAGTTGTATATATATATATATATATATATATAATATATATATATATATATATATATATACATATATAATGAATGTTAGTTCGTAATTTTCTGCCGTCAATATAGATGATATTAGCAGCCGGAGTTGTAGGTAGTCGGTTTGACTAGCCGTGCATGTAGGCGTGTGTACGAATGCGTGCCATTTTACGTACTTGTCATCAACATGATTTACGGTCTCTTGGAAACTGATTACCAAACATCCATAGTCATAAACTATTAGCTTTTTGTAGCACAGAATGTTGTTATGCGTTTACCAGAATCCGATTACAAATTAGCCAACTCATATCAATCTTAATTAAGTATAAAATAAAATAAAATAAAGGAAAAAAAATCTGTTCCAAAGCTCCACAGTCGATGGGAAACAGGAGTCAACTGATCACGGCGAATGAATGAACTTTTTAATTAATTGGGGATAAACAGGGAATTAAGAGAGGATACTTTTTAGGCAAATAATGATGAAGGGCAAAACTTTTTTGAGAAACGATTACAAGGGATCCCGAGGGAATGAAGGATTATGATGAAACGCCAAAACCAAGAAACTTTCTTACGAGAAATGAAATGCTCGGGCCACGCTACACACTCTCTCTCTCTCTCTCTCTCTCTCTCTCTCTCTCTCTCTCTCTCTGAGTGTGTCCGTGTTCAACGGCCGAATTCCCACCCCACCCCCTTCTCTCTCTCTCTCTCTCTCTCTCTCTCTCTCTCTCTCTCTCTCTCTCTCTCCGGGTCAAATTTCCTCCTTCCCATTTCGTTTCGTTGTCTTTTTCTTCTACTTTTCAAAAGATCGACTCCGTTGTTTTTTCTTTTCTTTTTTTAAATATACCCTTATTGCTGCTGTCCGTTACTCTCTCTCTTCTCCTCCTGTATGGCAGAATTTGTATGTGCGAGTTTGCACCTCTTCCTTTTATAGGTCACTTATAATGCCAACGGCGATTGTAAACCCTATTATTGCCTTTGAACCTTTGTAAAAGAGGTATACACTTCAAACCCAAAATGAGAGAATATCATAAAATATGAACGTAACTCTGAAATGGTTTCCCGCAATACATTATCAAACCTATAAACCTCCGCATCGAAAATAAATGATGAAAAGCTCAAGTTAGTGAACTCCTATTTGAGTGATTTTTTTGTGAGAGAGAGAGAGAGAGAGAGAGAGAGAGAGAGAGAGAGAGAGAGAGAGTTTATGGGAAACCGCTCGATAAGTCAGAGTTTTCGGGGCGAGGAAACAAATGGGCGATCAACGAAAAATTACGAAGGAATGCGAAAGTTTTCCGGAATCAAAATGACGAAGCACTGGACTTTCGGAAGAATATTAATTGGGAAATCGTGAAACATTCAGGACAAAAAAAAAAGGAAGAAGAAGAAGAAGAAGAAGAGAGAAGAAAGAAAGAAAGGGAAAAAAATACACGAGCACATCTCTTAAATACGCTGAAAGGTTCGACAACCGACGGATAGGAAACAACAAAAGTTTGCCGATAACAACTGAAGCAGAGAGACGAGCGAGTCAATTTTGGAAATCATGGCGCAGTTTATTGACGACGGACAAAACTTTAGCGGGGAAATTAACGGTCAGATTACGAATTATCGGAGAGACGAATTAATATAGATCGAAACTTTGCGGCAAAATCTGAATATTTCATCGCCTTCCCGAAGGAGGAGGGTAGGATCAGTGACTTATTGAGGGGAATCAGGCCAGACCGCCGCTGGCGAAAGGAGCGAAAATGGCTTGTAAAGGGGCCAAGTGATTTATTTATTGAGGAGATTTACTGGCGTCAAACGGTTTCGAGAGGTGAAGTATTCCCTAGACGAGAAGTATAATGGAAGAAGTTAAAAAGTCATAACGAAGAAACAGATTGAAATGAGGAGCGGAATAAACGAAGTTAAGAGATGAATATAAAATATTGAGAAATGGTGGAGACTGAGTATGCGTCACTTTGCATTTCTATTTAAGGAATATTCGTTTTCAACAAAACTAATTTCACCGAGGAACTATAGCACAAGGGTGGAACCTTACAACTAAAACTGCGATACAGACGCCGCTGAATCTTATAAGGTTCATTAAGCCACGAAAAACAGAAGAGAATCCCAAAGCAGTTAGCAGACTGAAAGGAGCTGATGAATTCGCTGAATCTGACAACTGCAGATTCCCACAGTCATGAGTCAACAGCTGAAGGCAATTAATTACTCCAAAGATAATTTTCCTTCGTGTTACCCGCTGCCAATGCGATGGAACGACCACGCATTCCAGCAATTATCCGAAAACAGAAAGTTAACTTTTGAAGGAAGCAGAAGTAGTTCTTTCGTGAAATTACAAAAAAGTAAAAGACAACAAGAACGTTTTGGTTCATAACTTTACGACTTCGGAGAGTTTCCAAAAGCAGTGAGTCAAAGCTGCAACAAACAAGAGCAATAATATCTGTGCAAAACCAACCTCTAGTAAACAGACTTGGCCAAGCGACTCGCTTCCTGTTTCTAAGACGTATGTATACATGGGTTACGAATTTGTGGGGTGACAAAATATGAACACCAAATTCACAATACGCAAGAATTTATTTTCGTTTTCACGTCAAGAAAAATAAAATTAGAAGCAGTGGTTGTTGATATATGGAACATTAAGGAAGAGTCAGACACTTGGACGTACGTATATTAAATAACTAAGTCTTACCAACGAAAGGACATAAGTTATAATAATTCTAAGAGTAAAAAAAAAAAATACGAAAGGCTTCAAATTAAATAATTATCGCTACATATTAAATAAAGATGACTGGATACCAAAATCTTATGTGTAGATTGAAGCAAAATATTTTATATCTCTTTATATCTGGGGGTCACTCGAAATAAATTAAATATACTCTAATGTCAAATGAGGGTAAGAATGGGAGAAGGTATATCTCAGTGGTGAAAAAGCTTTGATATATATATAGTAGGTCAGAAGCCATAGAACAGGAAATGACAATTTCTACAGAAAATAAATCAGTAGAAATGATACCTTCTATCGACCATAAATCTCACTGTTTTTTTTTAATTCCATTACAGAGCGACAATAGGTTTCCAGATACTGCCAGACTGAAACCAGTTTTAAATAACTTGGCAACCACCTCATCAGCACAAAACGCCGAAGAATAGATTATCTTCTAAGATACACACAACTTTTGCTAAGAAAATTAACTTTCCGTCTCGGGATTGGGATCCTTAACATATTGAAACATTAATCGAATCGCTATGATGTTCCGGAAAAGAAATGTAAAGAAAAACTTTCAAAAACTCATTAGAACTAGTAATAGGAAAAGTCTCCGTCTCAGTTAATTTTGGAAACAAAATGATTTCGTATCTTTTTCTCTCTCCTTTTTTTCTCTTTTTTTTCTCCGAGGAGCAGCAGCAGCGGAACAAAGTTCAGAATAACAAAGTTTCTAAGATCTGTGATTCCCGAATTCCTCCAATTAATTTGAGGGATATAACGCTCCACAACTTAATTAAAGTCTATACATATTATTCTAACTTCATAATGTCCTTCATTAATTTCAAGATGTATTCTACAAATGTTTTCTCGTGCTTATAAATTTCACATTATTACTGAATTCATCACGCTAAAAACCAAATAATGGAAAACCCTAGGCAATTTCTACACTAATTTGTCTCTGACAGTGTTACAAACAAGAAATTTCATGAAAATAAATAAACAAATAAACATCACGGTACGATCCACAACAAAACACAAGGTTTTTCATACACAAATCCGAGGCAGATCGCTTTCTGTGAATTTTCTAAAGCGAATATTTTATCCCGACATTTTCTTCAGTATTTAGTCATTACAATCCAACTTGCAGTCTTAATGAAACAATCAAAATGAGTCAAATCTATCAGATGAACTTAGTTCACATCAGACTACTCTAAGTGTCTCGTGTGCTTTTAATGTGAGCGTGATGCTCCCCATTCTAGTTTCAAATACTAGCTGTTCTCGTGTCTTGTATAGGTTGAGTGTCAGGAAACAGCACTCGTTGATGTTTAAGCTGGCGTAAAGCCAGCACGGGCTCTTGCTCATAAAATAGCTCTTAAAAATAGCACTCCTCTCTCTGCACTATTTCGGTACACGTGTACTAAAAGTAGTTGTGTCAAGTCGGTATTTGCTGGGGAATACGGAAGAAGGAAGAAAAGGGAGCTACGACATAGAGCAAACTACCAATCTGAACAGAAAGTAGCGTAATGTAATCCAACCTCATATTACCTGATCTATACAATTCAGAAGCGGGATTTATTCCCTATTATGCGCGCCCACCGACAATACATACAGTCCGTCAATAATGGGATTTAAATAATGTAAAAATAATAAAAATAATGCAAGTGACCCCATTCCTTAATTCCACATCTCTAGTTAAACAGGGCGGGAATAAGGTACATAATTCTATTTGTCATTCAAGTTAACGTTGAACTAGTTTACCTCTGGTATGTATAGCCTTTATGCGCATCCATTTCCGAAACAGCCAATCTAATTATACAACACTGGGAAAAAATTATAATGTGCAGCGTCCTGTTGCTAGGGAAATCCAGTCGCAGAAATCTTGTTTTAAAGAACAGTTCGATACAACACACTACTAACGATTTAACAAAACAAATGAAAATCATCTTTTACCTTAAAAATCCTCAAGGCGACAAGACGATCTCCAAAATGGCAGGCGTTTCCGGTTGGCCAGATACATTTGGTGAAGTGGATAGAAAAAACGTCTACCTGTGAGAATAATGATAAATGAGAAAAGATACTGAGGCATTAGTATAAAAAGAATCTCAAAATAAACCAAATTATAGTTTATCAAAACATGATCTTTTTATACATTCACTATTACTATATACAACATTGAAACTACGTGAACTGAAGCAAACGGCAGCTACTTTGAGTTAATAAAATAATTAATCTCTCCCTAACGACAAGTTGTTGTGGCTAATTTCACAGCTTGCTTTTGTCGTTTCTTCGTTTTAAGTCAGTATTTAACCATGCTTCTTTATTTCACATTGCGCTCTTAATAATAATAATAATAATAATAATAATAATAATAATAAAATAATAATAATAATAATAAGTATAGAGGACTGCGTCAACATCGAGAACAGAGCACTGGGGCAATATCTGAAAACCAGTGAAGACGAGTGGCTCAAGAGTGTATGGGAAGAAGGACTAATTAAAGTAGACGAAGACCCAGAAATATGCAGAGACAGGAGAATGACAGACAGAACAGAGGACTGGCACAACAAACCAATGCACGGACAATACATGAGACAGACTAAAGAACTAGCCAGCGATGACACATGGCAATGGCTACAGAGGGGAGAGCTAAAGAAGGAAACTGAAGGAATGATAACAGCGGCACAAGATCAGGCCCTAAGAACCAGATATGTTTAAAGAACTATAGACGGAAATAACATTTCTTCCATATGTAGGAAGTGCAATACGAAAAATGAAACCATAAACCACATAGCAAGCGAATGCCCGGCACTTGCACAGAACCAGTACAAAAAGAGGCATGATTCAGTGGCAAAAGCCCTCCACTGGAGCCTGTGCAAGAAACATCAGCTACCTTGCAGTAATAAGTGGTACGAGCACCAACCTGAGTGAGTGATAGAAAACGATCAGGCAAAGATCCTCTGGGACTATGGTATCAGAACGGATAGGGTGATACGTGCAAATAGACCAGACGTGACATTGATTGACAAAGTCAAGAAGAAAGTATCACTCATTGATATCGCAATACCATGGGACACCAGAGTTGAAGAGAAAGAGAGGGAAAAAATGGATAAGTATCAAGATCTGAAAATAGAAATAAGAAGGATATGGGATATGCCAGTGGAAATCGTACTCATAATCATAGAAGCACTAGGCACGATCCCAAGATCCCTGAAAAGGAATATAGAAAAACTAGATGTTGAAGTAGCTCCAGGACTCATGCAGGAGAGTGTGATCCTAGAAACGGCGCACATAGTAAGAAAAGTGATGGACTCCTAAGGAGGCAGGATGCAACCCGGAACCCCACACTATAAATACCACCCAGTCGAATTGGAGGACTGTGATAGAGCAAAAAAAAAAATAATAATAATGATAATAATAATATCATTTACCTTTAACCATTCTCATTTATATTTCCGTTTAGGCTATTGTAAGGAAAGACAGGCGGCTAGCAAATTCCATTCCATAAACCATTGCTTAGAAACTTACCAAATAAACCTGGGATCCGATGTGAGAGCCAATTGGTCATACACAGACCAGTGACTCTAAGAAAAAAAGAGGAATTCCTCCTCAGCCATTTCTCTTCACCAAATCAGAAATGGTAAAAATTCTCCGAATCCCAACTTTAGTGCTTAACCTTGAGGCGCTGTTGACCCATTGTGCTTGCAAGTGCCTGCACTTTTTCTTCTTTTGGCAGAGAGGCCGAGATTGGCCAGATAGCCCTAATCAATCTGTGTGGGTGCAGCAAAATGAGAGAGAGAGAGAGAAAGAGAGAGAGAGAGAGAGAGAGAGAGAGAGAGAGAGAGAGAGAGAGAGAGAGAGATAATAACGACGGCCACGTAGAGCCAAATGAACTGTGAGAACACTTGAATGTCAACCTCATTTTTGCAAAAATGAACTCTTCCAGGGAACATGAATTAAAGTTTAAATATTACTGCCCGTTGTTCTATATCATTTCATTTACGATCAGATTTTAATCCTGTTAATAATAAGAATGCAATTTTGTGAAAGAAAAGCTTTAAATTTCTAAAATCTGATGTCACTTTCATTCTTTTTGTATTTTTTTATTACCCTTTTCATTTTTTTTATTGGATTATCTTTGACAGCTTGATTGGAGTTTAAAATAAGCGTGTTGTGTTAATCACAATTCAAATCATATATAACTATTACTATATTACAAATGATGACGTCTAATCTTCTTTCAACACTACTTACACACTTTAATCGTTAACACCCCAAAACCATTACTTTACGCGACAGCAAACCGTCTCTAATTAATCAAATGCTGGAAACGATTCAAATCTTCTCGTTAACTTCATACCCAGGAAGCGCATAAGGTACCTAACGTCTGGATAAGTTGGGTGCAGTAACTATTTACGTATGAAATCGATGGAACTGTTTAGGTTACGCCTTTTATATTTCTTGACTGTATTTCTATTGTACCATGGGAACTGTGAATAAATACGAGTATGTAATAAACGCATACAAGTGTTTGCATGTGCTTCTCAATTCAGTGATAAAAATTTACAGCACAGTTTAATCAATGTTTAATTCCATTCATTGATGGGAAGAACGGAAATTGATTGCACAAGCTTGTTTCCTATCATTTTTTGAGCATTTTCTGTCAAAATTCTCCGCCAAGCCAATACAAGTTGCAAACTTTCAGCAATGGTCAATCGGAAAAAAAATTAGGCTGACTGGTGCACATGTCGCAAATTCACTCGAGATACGACAATGGCGACAAAGCGCGACATAGCACGAAAAACAACTGACCTTCAACGACTGACCCTAAACGAAACGTCCTCTCGGTCCTCTTGTGGTTCGCTCATAAGTGATTTCACCATAGAGATGAATAGGATACAGGCGATTGATCGAGCTAGGCTAATGACCAGTGACGCACAAGACTGAATTCATCTACCCTAAGATGTACAGAGGAGAAATCAGGACTTCAGTGAGTCGGTAAGATGACGTCACTGAAGTCCTGATTTCTCCTCTGCGCGCTGCCTCGAATCCACGAGAGGACGAAATTATTATCAACTGAAAAATTCCCCTTCGGTTTCCCCTTTGGCTAACATATGAAAATATATTAATTCCAAAGTAGAGCGAATTAGATATTAAAGGACATTTGTAGCTTAATGCATGTATATGAATCACGGTGATATGATAAAAATTCAATATATATATATATATATATATATATATATATACATATACTATATATATATATATATATATATATATATATATATATATCTATCATATATATATATATATAAATATATATATATATATCTATATGTATATATATTATATATATATATATATATATATATGCGTGCTTTATCTGTCCAGCATAATAAGGTTACCACAAGGTTCTCGAAAGTGGCTCTTAATTTTGGACCTATTAAATAGTAAGAAAATATGCCTCAAGATTCTGCAAGATATAGTCAGTAAGCCAGGAACACAATGATAGTATCGATCCTTAAACAGAAATTACTATACGAGAGAAAGCGCCAATACTCATGATGTAATGTCAATAACAAGTACGGATATCGTGACAGGCTGTGGAAGTGATAGTACAACTTCAGTCGTGCTTATTATTGTGATGATGCCGGTATTAAGTCATGTAAGTTCTGCTGTGGAAGTCTTTCCGACTTAAATTCTACCGTTGCCGACCGTTTCACAGACGTCTGACAACTGATCTACGCTCAATTTGCGACAAAAAGTAGCGGTCAAGTTTGACGACACAACTGAGTATGCAGAGTAGGCCAAGCAAGACATCCACTGGAATGATTTTAAGAGAACAAGTCAAGAGTGACCCCAGGACTGGGACTTTTAATATTACTCACAATTAAAATCCAGTGTATAAAATCTTTCATAGGTCTGGAAAGTATGATTTAACTATTCTATATTTCTGTAATAATCTCCTAATAAAAATGAGTGATCCACGAGTGTATATTGATAAATATACATACAATAATGCGTCTCCACCACAATTAAAATGGCCCCTAATGAAACACCTACGCGTTTACATTAGTGTATACATTTTGTGATTATCGCTGCCAACGCAAATCATTCCTTTCATGAACGAGGAGAAAGACCAAGTCAGTAATAATTCCACGTAATCTCCCTAACTGTGGATACATATAAGCAATCTTCGAATGTTAATGATAACAAGTAGCGAATGCAGTCATACCTGTATTTCAAAAGATATTTTCAACCCA
This sequence comes from Macrobrachium nipponense, assembly GCF_015104395.2. Taxonomy (NCBI): domain Eukaryota; kingdom Metazoa; phylum Arthropoda; class Malacostraca; order Decapoda; family Palaemonidae; genus Macrobrachium; species Macrobrachium nipponense. The sequence continues at coordinate 32,508,045 of NC_061102.1, read as the reverse complement.
AATTCTGAATCAGTAACGCTGACTCTGAATCTCCATCTCTTGGTCTGACAAAGGGTAAGGCCACACTGTTATCTAGAAGTAATGTGTTTCTCTCTCTCTCTCTCTCTCTCTCTCTCTCTCTCTCTCTCTCTCTCTCTCTCGTAACCACTTCTCATTCATTCGTGCTATTGTGTCCAACGCGAATTATTCTTGTTTGCATCTCTATTCCGCAGTGAAATGTGTTGTTGATTAAGATCATGTTTATTGAAATGAGCACCTAGATCCGCCTCGATCTTGCAATAAATTCTTGGAATCTGCAATTTCTTTGATGTTGATACCGGACAATACAGAATGACAAACAATGCCTGATACTGAATGTTAAATACTATGAAATTAGGTGCAAGGGTACAGTTGTATGTGCTTTATTCGAGGAACTTCCTTAAACCCTAAAATGCGCATTTGGAAATAAAACATGACGACAATATGATCTAGCTTTCGCATTAAATGACTGATGCTTGAGTACATGTCAAATGGAAATTACTGTTGCACCTCAGTTCCTTTGCATAAAATCAGTCAATCAAAAGGCTACCATACAAAAATGGCGCAGTTCATTTCTCAACGGAGCTGAAGCGAGTACAAGAAAAATCCTGCCATAATGCGATGAAATGATTAAATTCTATTCAATCAAGAACTCTACGGAAAGTCAGAGATGCAGAAATTCAAACAAATAAACATCATGATTGATTGAACATAGAATTTAGGCCAAAAGACAAGCACTGCGACCTATGAGGTCATTCAGCGCTGAATAGGAAATCGACAGTAAAAGGTTTGAAAGGTGTAACAGGAGGAAAACCTCCCTGTTGCACTAGGAATCAAGGGTTAGGGGAGGGTGGAAAGCAAGATGAGAGAAAGAGAATATAAAAGGAGGTACAGTAAAAGGATGAAAGGGGTTGCAGCTAGGGGCCGAAGACACGCTGCAAAGAACCTTACATAGTACCTAAAGTGCACCGAACGAGGTGCACTGACGGCACTACCTCCCTACGGGGAATAATCATTATGCCGATGCAGCACTGCAAAGAAAATACTGTACAACTATCTATATAGTATATGATTCAACACTTTACATCCTTCCTTTTAGCTTGGCTGATTACATTTCTCCATTTTCCTTCCGTCATCTCCATCAGGAGTTTCAGAAAAAACTGCATTGCACATATCTACCAATACATTCTCCCTTCCTAGGAAGAATATTTCTCCCTAAACATTTCACCTTCATATTTAGTGAGCCTTCCGTCTTCCATTCCCTGTACGCTCAGACTTCCAAAATTCTTTCCCCTTTTTTTTCTGGCTCGAATACCTGTTACGGGTCTATAGATTTTGTAACACCACTCTCTCTCTCTCTCTCTCTCTCTCTCTCTCTCTCTCTCTCTCTCTCAACTTCAAACAAAAATAATCCCTAATTTATGTTCACATCCTCTCTCTCTCTCTCTCTCTCTCTCTCTCTCTCTCTCCAGTTTCAAACAAAAGTAATCCCTAATTTATGTTTACGTCCAGTCTCCAATCCTTACTAGGTACCTATAAATTCAAGCGAGTGCAAACTCACAATAACACGCAATCACACATTACAGCATCAAACGAGAAAAATAGGAAAAATACGAAGAAAAAAAAACACTGGCGTAAAGAATCGAAATTATTGGGAACTTCAAAGGAAGAAAAGACGAACAGAAAAAGAATGGATAACAGTAGTAGAGGGTGAGGCAATATCAGGAGAACCAATACAAGTGATCGAATGAATAAGACCGTAACTTTAGGAAGGGAAATAAACGAAAGTCGTAAAAAGCGAGAACAAAAGGCGTCCAATGGAAATATGAGATGGTAAAAATGGTTTAAATTAGCTAGAAAGAACGAACAGTCACGTCTCGCCATCAGTGAGGGAACCGAGAGGAAGGTAATGAGAGAATTAATCTGAAGAGAGAGAGAGAGAGAGAGAGAGAGAGAGAGAGAGAGAGAGAGAGAGAGACGCAGAAAGATGACTAATGTAGAGATAATACACAAAAATGTTCATTTGTAAATACGACATTAAGACAGGCTGGGAGGTTTATTAGCTTGAAGCAAAGAGTGAAGAGCCAGTTCTTATCGAAACGAGAGAGAGAGAGAGAGAGAGAGAGAGAGAGAGAGAGAGAGAGAGAGAGAGAGATAAATTGAAGCGGCATCGAAAATAAAGCAAGAGCTATGAATAGACCCCAAGAATATGGCAGGAACCCCTACGAAGCTAAATTGGGTATATCAGATAAGAGAAAAAAAAAGACGAAATTATTTGGGAAACGAAACCATCTGAGGAAAACAGCGGAAGGGTTTGTCCGTCAAGATCCGGAGGGATGAAATGGGTGGTAAAACAGAAGAGAAATGATTTCACTCAAAGTAATAAGATTCAACGACTGTCTTCCCTTTTGCAGTCTAAATATTATACATGATTATGGCTCGTCATCTAGCGAGTACGTATATACTAATAATGTAATATATATAGATATTATATAAAAAAAAAATATATATATATATATATATATATATAATATATTAATATATATGATATATATATATATATATATATATATATATATATCTATATATATATATATATATATATATAAATATATGTACTATGTATATAAAGTCTGAGTCTGCCTTCGCCATATACTTGACATCAGAATTGTTTGGTTTCCTTTGCCTCTTCTAATAACAAACGTCATTGTTGTTTCACTTCCTTTGGCCTGGTATATACATCAAGGCGCCTTTGGTAAATATGAGATCATGGCTGACTCCTACCATTGCCTGGTCAGATATGTGACATCACGGTTGTTGTTCTTCTTTCGACAATTCAGCGCTTAAAATATGGAAGAAGGAATTTGTAATAGTCGAAATATGAGAAAGCCCCACAGTTCCAACAAGAAGTAACAGTGGGCGGCTTTTGAAAGAGAAATGGAGGTAAAATAATACGTTCAAAATGAGATACAGCTGGGGGCCACAGGGACATTTCACCCTCCAAAGGGCAAGAGACAAGAGACAATTATAATTATCTTTATTGTAAAATCATGTATAGATAACATATCACTCAAAGAGACGGCCTGGCCTGATTTCGGCTCCCCTCCGGAGTGCCCAGACACAAACCTAGAAAACACCTGGTGAACATCAAGATGGGCATGTCTTGCCCAAGAGTACAAAAGAGAGGGAAAAAACCACTAGATTCGGAAGTCAGTGGCCACTTTCCACTCCTTCAGAAGGTGTACTGCATGCAGACTCACAGTCACCTAACCGTCACATCTGCTGACTTTGGGAAAAAAAAAAAAATCTAAACTTCTACAGACCGCTAACCCCAAGAAACAATTGGGAAGAGGAGAAGCAACTACAGCCATCTATGCTGTGGACTGCTGTAAAACACAGTGGAGGCAAGTCTTGAAGGAACCGGAATTCTAAAGAGGCTGGGTTCCACCAGCGAGGAAATTTTGTTGAAAATAGAGGTAGAATTGACAGTGATGAAATAAAAAAAAAAAAAAATCTGTGGATGTGTCATTTGATCATGAGTCATATATAGCAAAACTTGTTCCATCACCACTGAGTAATTAACTTTCATTTAATACTATCTATTGTCACAAATTGTTTTTATGCTCAAATGAATGTTAGTTTGGGCATCTACAGCAAAAGTATTGAATTGCCATTGAGCTATTAATTTTCTTTTTATTGACGTTATTTATTGTGTGGTAAATTGCGTTTATTTTCCACTGTACATGTTCCTACCTTTATTTTTAAAGTTAATAAATTGTATAGTAATTGACCATGCTTTCAAAGTAACAAAGAAATGCCTCATAAAAGCGAGATTGTTTATTTCCTTAAGTGATTTAAAGAATGACTGCTTGAACGTCATGTTGTCTCATTTTAATTCACTGTATTCACGAATTCGCGTCAATTTTTCATTTCCTTGAGCGTCAAAATCTTGTCCCATAGAAATGCGAAATACAGTTTTTCCAAATATTAACAGTTTTGTAGGAGCGATCTCAATATGTAGTTCCACTTCATAGAATTTACACAGTGGTTTACGGCTACGTAGTCAGCACACAGAGGTTATAATTCTACCTTGGCCCTGTAAGCTTCTTCCAGAGGTCTAGACCGTAAATACAGATAAAAATCACTAGGCCGAGAGTTTTTCTTCTGGAAAGTGCTACGCAAGGGACTTTTCTCATAGAAATGGCTTCTAATGTCAGGACAAACGAAGAGGAAAATGTTTCGTAAATATCTTACTGTTTTTTTCGGTTGCTCACCTTTTTTTTTTTTTTTTTTTTACTTTTATCAGAAGAGTTTCCATGCCAATTATTCATTGATATATCTGTCCTTCCACGCCATCTATAACTGACTTCGGTTACGACGTTTCAATCGGTAAATTTCGCAATGCATTATGGTCTATAACTGTCAGATTGGTGGATGTAGAAATGAAAAAAATGCTTCTCTATTAGTACCTCACTATACTATATCTCTAAGATTCGTTTTCAAAATTATATTTTTTCCTTCCGTTACAAATTTACTGATATAAAATTGTTCTTCCACCCTCTAAAATGAAATACTACGTTGGACGCAGTTTCACAGATGTCGCATAAACTCGGAAAAAATACGTTTCGATTTTCTTACTCATAAACTTTGTAACGCGTCATTTACAATGACCACTGTCGACATACACGGCACTTGAAGCGTACTTCCGGTCGGGCTCTTTTCAGATATTAACGTTTATCCCTTGAAAGTTTAATCGGCTTTTAATAGGACTTCTGCCTCTGCCCTGGGTTGTTATTACACTATTGCCCTTAAATCCTGCTCTGCCCTTAATACTCTTGAGGTCGTTCTCATTTTCATAACTGTAGGTGTTATTTCAACCTCCAACCAAAGCAAACAAATGTGGAATATGTAAAAATGGTACACTTCTAAATAAGTTCTTTTCCAAGCAACTGAAAATTTAACAGGGTCAAGACAAAGGATAATATGACACAAAATAACCAAGTCTCAACTTCTGAGTTGCTGAAAACTGATATGGAAAATTATGTTGAAGGCATATAAATCTAAGGTTAATATTTGAGTAGCTGAAAAGATTTGGGAAGCTATGATGAGGTTACATTAACCTAAGGTCAACATTAGAGTTGCCGAAAAGAGTTTTAGAAAAACGATATGATGAGGCTATACAAAACCATGGATCTATTCTGAGCACATGAAAAAGGGTTTAGACAAAGAACGACAAAACTGCACCAAATAAGTGTAAAATTTTGAGTTACTGGAAGGGGATCTGAAGAAACGATATAATGAATTTATGCAAACCACGAATCAATTTTGAGTTTCTGATGAAGCTACATAAACCTTTTGACAAGTTTTAAGCAGCTAAAAAAGGTTTAGAAAAAGGATATGAAAAGCAAAACTTAAACAAAGGATTTCACTTTAAGCAGCTGAAAATGGTTACAAAAACGATATAATGAAATGACATGAACCATGGTCCAAGTTTTGAATTACTAATATATGTGTTTAGAAAAATGTATATGACAAAGCTATGGTAACCACACGTCAAATATGATGCAGCTGGAGAAGGGTTAGAAAAATTATATGATGAAGCTATTTAAATATAGGGTGAAGTTTTGAGTTACAGACTTTGCAAAAAAACAAACCAAGTGCCAAGATACGAGTTACTGAAAAAGGGTATAAAACAAACCATGGTATACAAATCATGGATCAAGTTTTCAGAGGCTATAACAGGGTTTAGAAAATATATATGATGATGCTATACCAACCATGAATCAAGTTCTGAGTTGCGGAAAATACTTAGTTTTATATTTCTCTAGATTTTCGTTAAAGCTGCACGCTCAAAGAGCCCTTCCAGATTGGAGAATGCGATTTTGTGAACTTTTCACTTATCGGAAAGCGTAATAAATCCATCTCTGATGCTTAATGCTCTTAGGAGACATAACTCTCTCTCTCTCTCTCTCTCTCTCTCTCTCTCTCTCCTCTCTCTCTCTACAAACTTATTCTTAGCAATCCTGGCCAAGGTCGAAGTTAGTCAAAGATACCGTCTGTTCCTCAACATACAATTTTCATTGGTCGCCATACGATATCTAAATAAATTAATACATTCTCTAGCAAAAAAGACTGACCTGTTTCTAATACTTCAGACTGTTCTCTCCTGCAATAGAATTTCTCACAATCTTTGACTGATTTTTATTTTTCTCCCCAACGTTAAAAAAATGTAGGGATAGACGACATATCACTTTTCAAGGGGGGCCTGTTCACACTCACAGAGAAAAATCCTTTGGTTCCTTTCTCTCTCCTCTCTCTCTCTCTCTCTCTCTCTCTCTCTCTCTCTCTCTCTCTCTCTCATTCATAACCTGGAAGATTTTGATTGTGAGATCTTAAAGATACATAAAAATACACATATCTTTTTTGGAGTCCGACTGCTTTAATATTTATTCGTTTGTTTATAAAAACTATTCAAGATAACGAATGTTAAATGAGAGAATATACGTTATGCTAATTAAATCACCAAATATATGAAATACATAATTATTCTTAGACACGGTTTCAAAGGACACACTTAATCATTTTTCTATGTTAACTTCAATAATGATTGATTGATTATAGCTACTAAAACTGGTGTCACAACACCTAGGTTATTGATGCAGCTTTTTTAACTTTGATATTATTTTCGACATGCAAGAAGCTCCCCACTTAACTCCTTGGGTACGTCATTCTAGCATATGAGGATTCGGCACTGAACTCAAAAATCATTGGTAGGAAAATCTATAAAGTCTGAAATATAGGTCAAAATAATGATAAACACCCCATATATTATTATTATTATTATTATTATTATTATTATTATTATTATTATTATTATTCAGAACAGCTATGGAATCAAATGCTGAATATCGAGAATTTTTCAAGAGACTTACTTGGAGCACAGTAATTTTGCTGTTATCTATCACAACCTTCCTTAACCTACACCTTAACCGGACAAAAATCAACATAAACACAGCACCATAACAAACTCGGATGGTGCTTCCCGGACTCACGTCATTACTTTCAATATATATAGCTGTGTCCCCCAAATCTGAACTCTTCTGCAAGGTCGGCGATGTGTGCTTATTTCATTACAATTAATTCGATGGCTTCTGGACCGTAACCCGAAACAGTTATTGGCCGATGTGCACTACAAAGGACTGGGATTCTCAAGAAAGGAAATTTATGAACTAAGAGCAAATAGATGTACAGGACAACTCCTTTATATTGGTTATATTTAAGGTATGAAACCCTCTACTTTCTTCCGTATTTCCAGGATTCAACATTTCCTGTCTAAGATGCAGTTTTATCATCATTTAAAAGAGTCAATGTTCGTCAATACAAAATATTTTTCATAGTGTCCTAAGCTCACTTATGACAACCATGGACGTTTCGGTCTTTCCCCCAATAAAAGCATTATATAAAAAGAGGAATATGGGTAAAGCTTACTTCTCGGTCAGATGCACCAACAAAGTAGTACGATGATCAAAAGTCTACGGTCACAAACTGAATCTTTTATTCGGGTTGAATAACTAAATGAACTGCAGTTGCTTTAAATAGTATTTGAATGCTTTCTTTTAGCTAAGGTAACTAAAAAAAAGGGGGGGGGGGATTCAATAACAAGCCAAAATCGTGCTCAGGTAACGCAAGAAATGAAAGAAAAATAAAAAATAAAAATCGGAGTGTAGTGCTAATGGATTTGCCTCCTCCAGTGATGAAGAGGGGTGAAAAAAGGCTAAAGAAAAATAGCGCGTGATTTTTCTCTTTTTCGAAAGATCTGCCAAAAATACCGTAAAGTATCCGAGAAGTGTCACGGTCGCGAATTTACTCTTCATAAAATTCTGACCACTGACGTAAATATCCTTTGTCAGCCATGAAGCAGTATATCACAGTAAATTTTCTTGAGATATTGCCGGAAGGAATCAGAGTATCGATGGACAATGTCATAAACATCCCTACTGGTGAGGAACGGCCTCATAAACATTTGAAAAGGGGTTTCTTTTATGCTTATAGGAATAATGGCACGATAAGGTACTCGCCGTGATAACGCTGAAATACTTGCTCGTTTTGAAAACACTAGGTTTTTACGATGGAAATCGTCTGCGATGTTAAAATTCGAGGTTAAACTAAATCGAACATAATTCACTCATTCGAAATGACCTAACCTAATTCAATTTTGGGTTTAATGCCTACTTTTACCGACACTGTCAATCACGCGGGAGGGCATCGTCTTGTGCCTTATTCACAGATTAACTGCCATGTATGCAAAATGTTTCGTCGCAAATTCTCTGAAAACTATATATTAATACTTCATGTCATAGGCAGAATCTTAATCCATTTGTCCTCTTACAGAATAATAATTCCTACCATTACTGACATTTAGGCTATAGAGAAATTAAATTCATAGTAAGATTCAGGTAATAGCCAACCATTGTCAAATGATAAAATTACAAATACATCTTTCCAGAGGCTGCTATTTATTATTTTCACGTTATTATGAAATGTATTCCTTAAAGACTATTAAATAGGCCTACATCTTTTTTTTATAAGCACACATTTTTATTTCTACCAAAATCTAGGTCCAAAACCTTGAATTCTTTGAAAATCTCACAAGAATCCTATTCACAGCCCTTCAGAGAACTCTTAACATCTCTCTTTTTTTATGAGCCAATATCCAAACCCCCCACCCCCCTCTCCCCTCTAAAACCTAGCGCTGTCTTTCATCTGGCCCTCTGCTCTTTTTCAGGATCGGTCAGCATCCGAATCGAGAAGGTATTAGTTCCGCCGAGGGTGCAAGCAGGGGAGACTGTCCAGCTGTCTTGCCTCTTCGACCTGGAAGGCAAAAAGCTCTATTCACTCAACTGGTGGAGGGGATCCGAACAGTTTTTCCAGTTCAGCCCCAACAGTCAGGAAAAGGTAGTCATCTACGACTCACCGGGGATCGAAATCGACGTAAGTTATTATTCCGACTGTCAGTCATTCCGTCAATATTTTTTTTTTCAGCTGATTTCTATTTGATGTGGTTCTCTTCCTGGTCCTTGAACTCATTACTTCGGAAGTAGAAACGTTTATACATATACTGCTCGGAAAAATTAATATCTGGTTGCTATTAGTTTAAAGGAATGTCCGAGTCCCGATTTTTAACATTTAATTGTGTTATGACAGTTTTCGAGGAGTTTAATGTCATATAGTTAGCTTAATATTCTTTTAGGTGGGACAAAGTTGATAAAAATTTGCGTTTCAGCAGAAGATGAGTCAAGGACTGCAATCACAGGAAACAGTAATGCATATGGTGAACATTAACAGTAGTAGTAAAATTATAGTAACAGGAACCATAATTATGATAATTCATATAGTAATATAATAGAATCAGTAGCAACAGCAACAGAAACTGTTATAACTACCAAGCCTCAGTACACCAGTAGCATTGCTGGTGGTAGGGGCAGATGAGCTTCAGCAGTGATAGTACTGGCAGCTTAGAATGAGATATTCGAGTAACTCTTAAAACGATGCCAAAGATGCCGTCGGGTAATTGCGCAGCCATTTCTCAGGTCCAAGTCAGCACATGATGTAGTAGACTACAAAGCTTGACTGGCCTTTACCAATTCCGTCCTCATGGATCGACACCTCATGACGTGAACATTCCAGAAGCAGCCTATCCTCTCCAATCATATGCCGCCTGAATGCATGGAAGGGTTATCCTCAAAATTGAGACATCACAACTTGTAAATTCCGATTTAAGAGAAATTATATAACTGGAAGTGACGCTGCTGTGCTAGTGGAAGATGTTCGCATCTCAACTGAGAAGAATATCTAAACTTCCTTCTATAGTAGAGACACATCAACCGTGCAGTTGATGTCTAGGCCACTCCCTTACGTCGCTCCTGATTGGCTGTTGATAAGTCAATTACAGGGCTGGAAACTCTCAGTCTCTCTCGAGACTTCACGTGGTAGGACACATGATCCACCTCTCCAGAGGGATACGTTTTTCAGGAGAGGTGGAACATACATCCTGCCTATGTGAACTCTCTCGAGAGACTGAGAGTTTCAACCCTGTGACTGGCTTATCAACAGCCAATCAGGAGCGTCGTAAGGAACTGGCCTAGACATCAAATGCACGGTTGATGTGAATCTACTATAGTAAATCTAATTAGAAAAATAAATTTATTAATTTCTAGCATTTATAGCTCTCAATGACAGATGTTCTACAGATGGATGCTTATCCTTGAAGCCCGTCATTCCGGGCTGAGGAAAGCAAATACACAACGAAATGATAGAAACTAAAATAGCCCTCTGATGACTTAAGCCTCATTCTAAAAGCTTTTCATACACGGTTTCGAACAATCGAATTCGCGTGCAAAGGCCTTTGAGAACATCGGAATACTCACTGTGTCAGACAGGTACACAATTATCTAGCCATATTTACAAACGTTACTAATATGGTATTTAAAATGTGCATTAAGTTATATGGAAAGGGCCAAAACAAGGGTAAACAAAATACATTAGGCCTGTAACTTGCTAAGCATCTTCTTCAGGATAGCATGCCCGCACGTAAAAACGGAACCCCCCTCGCCCCCTTGCCTATTTATAGTCACACACATTGTTACCTCGAGCATTCCGATCATGAAAACTGTATTGGTATTTATTAAGGGCCTTTAATATCGAATTGACTTTATCTTAGGAATATACATGTAAAGAATCTACTGGTCACCTTAACTACTTTATCTGTGTTTAAGTCACAATATAGTCTTAGCTTCTGGACATTATCGAATTGCTTTTTAATATGCTAATCACTATGCACCTAGCATTGTGGGTTAGCCAGTTGTCTCAGGATTCGTCCATTACTGTAGTAGAGTCTGACTACGGAAGGTGAAAGTTTTTTCTTTTATTCTAGTCTTGAACAAGGGCAAGTAGTAACAATTGCCATTAAATTGAGATTTTAAGACGTCACTGTAGTCAGCAAAAACACACAAACTTTACACTACACCTACACCTACACACACACACACACACACACACATATATATATATGTGTGTGTGTGTGTGTGTGTGTGTGTGCAGATAGATACAGACAGATACGCCAGACAGCCAGAGATTTTAAGGACGAATTTATAGGCACAGAAACACAGACAGAAGATATAATGCATAAAAACGAGAAAAAATCAAAGCGAAAACATGGTATGAAGATGCGTGGCCTATCCTCATCCACTTAGCGTAAGTGAGAACTCCCTTTTAAAGCAGCTGAGAAGGATTCGCATGGCAGGATACCAAAGGAAACAGACTAATCCGTCTCTTCCAAATGAAAGGACACGGCGATACAGCCTTGTTCAATATGAGAAGATGAAGCTCAAAAATTCGGATAGATTCTGAACCTGCAAGCGAGGAAGAGTGAGAGGGGCCTTCGTTTTTAAGTCTACTGGAACTGGACTTTACGTCGATTTATTCTAAATGGAAATGTTTGATTTTGTTTGCTGAAGAAAGAGACTGGGACAGATTGCACAGTGTCACGAGACTGAGTTATTCTTTACGGAAGAAACAATCAGCTTTGTGGGCATAAGCATATATTTACAATAAATTATGAATAATTGTAAACTAAAGAAAAAAGAAATATCTCTTTCACTAGCGATAAGGTTTAACATTGTACGCTTCGGCTGATCTTTGCCCAAATACGAACTGACATTGGTCACTGATCCAGCTGGAAACTAAGAATATTTCCATTGTCGTGTAGACATAATCTTATTGATAAAGTATTTTTCAAATCTGTTTAAGATCAAGTGATTTAATGCAGGAACGCTGACTTATTTCCATGTATTGGTTCAATAAGTGACAATTAAGAACCTTTCGTAAAACTACAAAAATACCAAATTTTTCATGGGTACTGTTCTTTGTAGGATAATATAGCAAGAATCGCTTCAACTAACTTTTAATCAAGAAGTTAATTTTTAAAAATTCCATACTGAATTCACGACGATACATAACTACTAACTAATCATATTCGAATATTTGAGGGTGAACTTTGTTTGTACGTGACTTCTAATTATGAAAAAATCCAAGGTATTCTTCGTAAAAGATAGTTAAGCCTAGCATCACCCGAGGAACAACAACTGAAATATTCGGAATAGATTTATCCCAAACGGGGATTTGCATCAACAATCACAATGAGAGAGACAAAGTCTAACAGACCACGACACCGATAATGGTACTCATGCCAGAATCCATTAAATAATACTCCAGTCCTGGCAAGCCATTGGTCGCCATCCTCCTCTTTCCCCCAACAACCGACACCCCCACCCACATCCTCTCTCTCTCTCTCTCTCTCTCTCTCTCTCTCTCTCTCAATTACTTATGGTTTTTTATTCACTCCATTCACATCATCTTTTCAATCCTAAATCTCCACTTTACTACTGTACTTCAGACCGATCAAAGAGAAATCTGATTAATGCGTTAAAATCAGCTTAAAAGCGTCCTCTCAGGTGAAAGCCTTCATGTGTCTTTTGCCACTATGGTGCCTTATTGGCCCGATAACTTGGTATTCTGTTCTCTGTCTCTCTGGGAAGTCCAGTTACCCTATTTCTTCACATGCCATCATTTTGCCTCTTTACCATGTCCCTCTGCCATTATGATATTTCCCTTTGCTCTATTAACCTGACCCTAAAAACTTTCCCGTATCTTACATGTTCCACTGGTCAATCATCGAGGCCTTTTGTTCTTTAATTACTCTGATATGCCTCATTATCTAGACCTTCTGCCCTTCCGCCAGTCTACAATGCTCTATTAGCCCGACCCTCTGCCCTTTTCAACATGCTCTGTTACCCATACAGTAGCCCTTTTTCCTTCAGCCTCACCAAAATGTCCAATTGTATCCTTGTTGGTCCTCCGTCTTTCTGTCACTCCAACGAGCTACGCTGCCCCTTCACTCGACCAACGGTCCTACCTCACTAAAATGACTCGCGGCCACATCAACTTGACCCTCTGACCTTCTGCCTCGCTGACTTAGTCCGATTTCCAATTACCTGCATCCTACGTCCTTTTTCCACAGCTAACTTGACCTTCGTCCTTCTGCCTCCATAACATGTCACACTTGAACGTCCCTCGGACAGGCGCTATTACCTTTTTACTTGTCCCTCTGTTCTCCAAATTTGTCCATTGACCCTTTAAACCAACCTCTATCCTTGTGTTCATCTGAAAGGAGGCGACGACCTTGCAGCATTATCCCAACCTTGACCTATGACCCGTTTTCAAACCCTCGAATTCGGTAGAGCATGAGTTCTTGTACTTTCAATGCAAGGTCAACCTATTCTATCGCAGCCCCAGTCACTGTTTGTAAAAGTTGGAATACAGAATAAACTTATTCATTCCTCTTTCACACGAAAATACGATAACCGATCTCTCTCTCTCTCTCTCTCTCTCTCTCTCTCTCTCTCTCTCTCTCTCTCTCTCCCTTGTCAAAGTCCAGTCTGTAAGCCCCAGATTCAGCCACGAGTGACCCCTGCACGAGGCCCCCTAAAAATTCAAATGGCTATTCACAACAAAACAGGCGAAAAAAATGATAATTGCTTTTTGGCTCCGGACGTTATATCATTATTTGAATTAAGCCGAGCGGCCGGTAAATCAAAACGAACTATTATGGCTAAAACGAACCATTATGGATAATATGCGATTATATCCGAAGCCAGTTTTCCCCCTTTCCTAATATCTAGGACTTCCGTGGAGAGAGAGAGAGAGAGAGAGAGAGAGAGAGAGAGAGCATTAAGTATTATCTATCCTTAAAACAGAAACTATCTTTTATACTTATCACACAGTCTCTCCCTCTCTCTTCTAGAGAGAGAGAGAGAGAGAGAGAGAGAGAGAGAGAGAGTCTAATATTATCTCTACATGTAGAGCTCAGGGCTGAAAAGGTATTTTAGAGCGGAATCTTCCAAAGCGAGAGCCTTTTCTCTTCCACTTCGTAGCAACAATGGTCGATTTGCCTTTTTGCAGCTACGAATATATTTCCAAGGGAGAAAATGGTGTCACTATAATTCGTTCCATTGTCGCTGACAAAAGGTGTGAAAGTGCCATGCTGATAATTGCAAGCAAAATGACCCTCATCTCTCTATCATGATCTCCGTACTTCTGCCCACTCCCCACCCCCTCTTCTCTCTCTCGACCTACAAATTATCATACACAAGTGTACATTATAATTCCCTGCCTCACTTCTTATTTATATATATATATATATATATATATATATATATATATATATATATATATATATGTACGTACATACATACACACACACACACACACACACACACACATATATATATATATATATATATATATATATATATATATATGTATATATATATATAATAATATATATTATATATATATAATATATATAATATTTATACACACACGCACAAATACATAAGACGGTTGATGGAGGAAGTACATCTCAGGTGGTCCTTTAAATAAATTTATTGGCGACGTTTCAAAAGATAAGGGTTTCATTTTCAAGCTATAAAGAAAACAAAAAAACATAAAATTAAAATAAAAAATACTAAAAGACATATATAAGACAGTACATTATAAACACCGAAATTAAAATTAGTTGTAGGAGAACCAACCATCAAGAGACAAAGGCAGGACTAAAGTCATAAGGAACAAACCAGAAGTGACAAAGTGCAACAAGTTGTTTCATAAACAAGGACTCCAGCATTCCCTATAGGTTGCCATTCGGTGCCCGTCTCAATATTTCAAAATCTTTGTACTGTATTTTATGCTTGCATTTATTGAAGTGTTTTCTAATGTAAAATTTACTATTAACAAGTTTGCTACCAGTACGGTAGCTAACAACTTTGTGGCAATCAGTTCTGACCCTTGGTAACCTCTGCGTGGAGATCGACGCAGGTTAGGTCCCTTTAACCCTGGGTAGGTTAGCAGGGTCAAGCACGACCCGAGGGGTGTTTCAAAAAACATGTTTTTCTTCCCATAAATCATTGTCTATCTCGAATCTGGGTGTGATCGATCTGCAAGAGGATAGCAGAACACACTACAATCATGTCAAAACTTGGTTTGCCTTGTCTTTGTCCTTTCCCCTTTTCTGAGTATTAGTTTGTTTTGAACATGTGTGGGATACAAAGGCAAAGTTATGAAGTAGCGATTTCCTGTCTAACACTGTTGACTCTGGGATAGTTTTATATTGCTGGAAACTCTAGGTACTTGGTGTGTGTACATTATGCATACCATTGGTTGTGGCTGAGATGAGTTATTGCCATTTATTCCAATTTCTTTCGAATACCAATTTCTCAGTTTTTGCATTTTTTTTTTTTTTTTTTGCATTTTTAATCAACAATGGCCAGCAGGCAGTATTCTCGGGGGATGGATGTCATCAACTTACTTCTAATGGAATTATAAAGTGATTTTGATGATAATTTAGAGGTTGCTGACAACTCTATATGGCAAGAAGCCAAGTTTGTGTAGAGAGTTAGACGCAAGGGGGATGGCCTTGAAATTCTTAGACACAAGAGGGGGAGAGAGGGGGAGAGAAGGGGTGGGCCTCTGCCTTTTCTGGTGACAGATTACATGAGCTTATGTCAATAAATTATGACACACTGTAGAGAGAGAGAGAGAGAGAGAGAGAGAGAGAGAGAGAGAGAGAGAGAATATTTCTGATATGAGAGTAAATTACATCTTAGTGCAGATCTTTTTACATAATTCCATTCTAGGATAATATGAGTTTATTCTATAAAACAGTTAGCCTTTCCTATTTAATTTAGGTACCAAAATAATTCGTGAAATTTTGACATTTTTTGGACAAAAAAAAATACCTTTTTTTCTCTTTTTTATTTTGACCTCTATGGGTCCGACACCTTTTCTGGCAGTCATATATTATAAATAGTAGTTTTAGAAAGGATTCCATCAATTTTTGTGTGTATATAGCGTATTTTGTATTTTTTTAAAATATTTTCGTAAATTATTGTTTGAGACAGAGAGAGAGAGAGAGAGAGAGAGAGAGATAACATTTCTGATATAACAGTAAATTACATCTTAGTGCAGATCTTTTTACATAATTCTGTTCTAGGATAATATGGGTTTATTTAAAAAAAAAAATTGCCACTTCCTATTTCATTTAGGTACCAAAAAATTTGTGAAATTTTGGCTTTTTTGGGGGGGGCAAAAAAAAACTCACCCTTTTTTTCTAGTTTCAGATTTTGACCTCTATGGGTCCGACACCTTCTCTGGCAATCACATATTGTAAATAATAGTTTTAGGAAGGCTTCCCTCAATTTTTGTGTGTATATAGCGTGTTTTGTAATTTTTGTAAATATTTTCGTAAATTATTTTTTTATATACTTATTTTTTAAATATATTTATAATAAATATTTAATTTGTAGATGGATATGATTTATCTTCTCAGTAGTGTTTGGCAATGGTGAAATTGATTTTAGAAATTAAAATGCAGTTTTTGAATTTTCACAAATTTTTCTGGGCGCTTGGGTCGAGCTCTACCCCACAAACCTTTAAAGGGGCACCAAAATAGCGATACCTGTCCAGGGTTTTAATCCAAGACAAAAATGTCTATGATGTACTAAGAAAACTCATATTTAATTATATACCAGCAATTAAATTTAATATCATCCGGACAAACTAACTTACTTTGGGTAGTTTGTTTAAATTCAAGGATAAACTCGACCCTTTGATGACCTCATGTATTGTATACATGTTCAGTTGCCTTAGATGTATTCTAGGGACCTACATGAGATCCACGCAGAGATTATTAAGGGTTGTAGTTGATTGCCAAAAAGTTGCTAGCTACCATACTGGTAACAAACTTGCTACTCGTTAATTTTCCTATATCAGACAACACCAATAAATGCAAGCATAAAATATAATAGAAAGATTTTGAAATATTGGAACGGGCACCGAATGGCAACCTATAGGCAATCCTGAAGTCCTTGTTTATGAAACAACTTGTACCTCAATTGAACGTGAGCTGTTGCATTTTGTCATTTCTGGTTTGTTCCTTATGACTTTCGACCTCCCTTTGTCTCTTGATGGTTGGTTCACCTACAACTAATTTTAATTTCGGTATTTATAGTGTACTATGTCTTATATCTATCTTTTAGCATTTTTAATGTTAATTGTATAGTGTTATCTTTATAGCTTGAAAATGAAACCTTCATATTTTGAAACGTCGCCAATAAATGTATTTTAAGGACCAACTGAGATGTACTTCCTCCTCCAACCGTTTTCTATTGTTCGAGTTACTATATTATTTACATACACGTATATGTAGTTTCAATTTATAACAAAGTCACGTTGTATGTGGCCAAATGTCATTATAAGTAAATATATATATATATATATATATATATATATATATATATATATATATATATATATATATATGTATTATATAATAGCCATCAGTATAAAAGTTACTATACGGCTGCTGCAGCAGATGAAATACATTTGAAGCTATTTAGCATAATTTTAATCTGAAACAGACTTCAGGGATTACGCTGAGTAGATTCTAGAGGCTTATATCTTGTTCTACAGTAGGGAAATAATAAATCATATCCAGTTTGATGATTCTCGACAAAAAGCTTATCAAGGACACCATTAACTTCATAATTATCAGTCTTACCTGTGCTTCTTGTAACAAAACTGGTTAAATTTCGAAATAGAAAAATGTTCTGGCTTATCATCCAGACGTTTTATAATAGATCAGTTGTTTTAGTTCTGTATTATCAATTAGTATATTTAGTAATAGAATTAAATAGCACTGATTAGAGGACAGCACACGGTTGCTAATTTGTGGTCTACAAGCTTCAGGGTGTTGAACATTCTGTAGAGACGACGTTTGAAAAAAAAACCCTAATACCTTCATTTAAAACACAACATTTAAATAATCCATAGCCTTGAAATATGCTTTTTCCTCGTAGGAGATTTGATTAGCATTGTGACTGAAAGCATATGAGGGAGGCAACGAGAAATTCTATTGTTTTTTCTGGGATCCATCTTCTTTGGGAGTCATATTCTTTTAACATGCTAATGCAAATTTAAGGGCGTAAAAATTCGTTGGCATCAATCAACTTGATAAACAAGAAACAACTGAAGAAATTTTGCCAACTGATGAATTATATGTTACCTTATTCCAATACCTAAGTTCGTGTTTTCTCTGTAGAACCTGTGATACGGTGCTGCCCAGATATTGGCGATACATTTAAAATGTATATATTGTGAATCATAATAAATATCTTATTCCTTTTCGTCTCTGGAGAACGCCTTAACTAAATGAACTGTCTAATAAATATCTGTCTTGAATTAGTAGAGTCAAACCCAAATGATATCAAATAAGGGCCGGAGACTTCATCCCCCAAGTACTAGAGGGGACTATCATATATCCTTCGTCATCTTCTCTAAAATGGCCCTCATCATTTCAATTGACATAATCAAGGGAATTTAATTCCAGGTATCTACATACTAGATGAAACAAAGAACAATAAAAAAGAAGTTAATCTTCCTCTAACTTAAGTAACAATAATGAACAATTCTGCCAAATTATTACGCCATTATCTGTGTAGTCTCTATAACGGCTCCACAAATCCTCGACCGAATACAGGTCAAGAGAGACGTCTCCCAAAAGCGTAGACTAAAAAGTGCTGAAAAAGATGAAGCATTTCAGCAATAGTTGTGGGATGCGACTGGTACCTGTTGACGATAACTTACAAAACCGAATTAAAATATGAGAGGAGAGAGAGAGAGAGAGAGAGAGAGAGAGAGAAGCTTTCTCTTTCTCATCTCGCGGGCGCAGTCCTTCTTTGCCATCGGCGCTAATTGCCATTTGGGTCAGCACAAAGGAAAGACCAAACCCTTAATTAACGAGCCAAACAATGGAAACCTAATTACCTGCGAGAAGCCTCATTGGGACACCCCCATTCCATTCGGAGCTTTACCCTGTCCCCATTTCCCTTCCTGAAAGTCCCCAATGAAATTCTTCAATCGAGACTTGTCACCTGCATTTTTCCCTCCCTCTCACAATTCCTTTCATTCCTGAGACGGGGAATGAAAAACGCTCATTTTCTTCGCTCTGTAGAGAAAAGAGGAGAAGTACCCCGCACGTTTGTCACCTTCGAAAGCAAAAAGAAAACAGAAGCCTTTTCAAGGAAGAGCAAAGAAATGAACGATCCTTTCATGAAAGACAATTGAAAGGTTAAGGTGCGATGGGAAATGAGGTGAGAGCTAATGGCAAAGCACAAGAAAGGCATCGTTGAAACAACAATGGTTTATGCGCCACTCAAAGTTCTTTTTAATACTCCACAGCCGAAATTTAGGTTAATCATATACTCATCCTGACCGGAAACTGCTGCAGATTTTCCAAGGCGATGAGAACAGTGTTTTATCCGACAGTATTCAATATTAAATCAAGCAATAAACTATGTTAATGAATATGATCATGATGATGCTGAGGGTGCTTTCAGAACGACGGATAACATTTTCATGAAAATATTCAGACAGCTTTCAACCCAGCGAGAATGACCAGGTGATGCTGATGCACCTTCCAGCGCGACAAAGAATCTTATCATCAAGATGCTACGGCAACTTCCAGTGTGATGAAAAATATTACGACCCTGATGCTGACGCAGCTCTCAGTGCAGCGTAGATTACAATCACCGAGGACAAACTGGAAATGGTAATCTTCGGAAATGGGAAATTCCATTTGAGTCTCATCTTGTGAAGTTTCAAAAGGTCTTATCGCGTACCACCCCAATGTCCACTGATTTCTATTACCCCAAGAAGTTTCTTCAACTACGTTTTTTCTCTCTAAGTTCCAAACTGGGAGGTTTTATTTTTTAGGCAGAACTTGGAAAAGGGAAAACCTGCACTTGTGTGCGGTCGTAAAAGATTGAGAAACTCGAGATGCCTGATTTTTGTCGTAAATCATAAAATACAACTCCTGCAAATTTATGATAGAGAGAGCTGTAAATATATGATAGAGAGAGAATACACAAAACATTTGGAGCAATTCTATTAACTATCAAATGGCCGATTGTTTATACACTGAAATTATAAGAAATCTCGAGGTATCACACATTTTGAATTTATGCGAGAGTAATTTTCATTACTGCCATACAAAATTAGAGGATCAAACATTAGTTGAAATTCTTCTGGCGCCTGTTCGTGGTCTCCAATGCAGAAATCTGGAACAGATCAGTATGCGTTGTCGACAGTGGGTATAAATCGAGAGAAAAGTAGTTATTTCTCTAAGGGCCTCTTATATATGAAGGCGACGGAGTAACACCACAGCATTCAGAGCTTATCCTCCATTTAAAGACTATTGCTCAAAGAACACTTTCTGCTTTTCTCAACGAGAGTAATTCCCATCAGAAGATAACATGTACAGCTAGTCTTCCAAAACCGCCTTGATGTCTGTAGTGCTAGAATCACTATTACAACTTAACTCTCTAGAATGACATCTTCAGTATTAAGCTAAAAGATGTTAAAATCCCTAACTGCCCAGTATCAGAGGTTATTTAATCCCTTTACTGTAACACAGATCATCTGTCTTATTATAGCAGATTCACATCACCTTGCATCTGATGTCTAGGCCCGTCCCTTACGACGCTCCTGAATGGCTGTTGATAAGCCAATCACAGGGCTGGAAACTCTGTCTCTCGAGAGAGTTCACATAGACAGGATGTAAGTTCCACCTCTTGTTAGGGATACGTTTTTCAAAAGTAACCCTCATGAGAGGTGGAACAAACATCCTGCCTATGTGAACTCTCGAGAGAGACTGACAGTTTCCAGCCCTCTGATTGGCTTATCAACAGCCAAGCAGGAGCAACGTAAGGGACAGGCCTAGACATCAGATGCACACGGTTGATGTGAATCTACTATAGCAGACGCTTTGATGTCGAAGCTTTGTCACAACCAAGCTCTCGCAAATGTTATCTTTTATGAGAAAATATCATTAAAATGGCAATGAGTCTATTATTCCGCTTTTATCTCTGTACCTCCAATAATCATACAATCAATTTATATGTAGAGAAGAACAACTTCGCATAAATCTTTGCTCTTGGGAACGCATTTAGCCTCCATAGAAAATGGGTCAAGTAAAAAATACGAAACTATAACTCAAACGTACCGTACACTCTGCATGGGAGAAGAAGGCAGCGTAGTGACCCTCCGAGAGCATTCTCTATTAATGAAATAAATGGGATCAAAAGCGACACTTCCTTATTACGGGAGAGGACACCTTCCAGTGCATGAAGCGTCAACACATGGTGTACTATGCTCATCAGAAAGAAAGTGATATGGCGCTTGTAATCCGGTTACGAGTCTTACGCGTGTATTTTACGAACGAAAGATTGTTTTGAATAAACATATATACATTATACAACACTATACAACATTTGAGAGAGAGAGAGAGAGAGAGATTGTAGAATGTATAACCTAGCGATACCGTATGGTAGTACAAAAATTCAGTGATGCAACCTATTGATAAGACTATGTAACCACGCATTAATTACAGTGTTTTCTGAATTTGTGCTTGATTGGAGGCACAATAATTCGTAAAACGGACCATCTGTCTACTTCACATTTAAGGAGACTCCCTGAGCAGCAATCGAGTTATTGCAATAAACACAAACACAAACACAAACAACTCTCGCTCCCTCTCACCCAAGCATACATTAGATGATTAGAACCAGCCTCAAGCTTTCAAATGTTTAGGAAGGCCTCCTCGGATGAATGGCCGTTGACTCCTACTTCCAAACAGTTACTTTTTATGACGTTAAATTGAAGCTTATTAAATTGAATATAGAATTTAGGCCAAAGGCCAAGCACTGGAACCTATCAGGTCAATCAACGCTGAAAAGGAAATTGACAGTAAAATGTTTGAAAGGTGTAACAGGAGGGAATCTTCGCAGTTGCACTATGAATCAATTGTTAGGAGAGGGTGTAAAGTTAGATGGAAGAAAGAGAATACTGAAGGAAGTACGGTAAAGGGAACGAAAGGGGTTGCAACTAGGGATCGAGGACACGCTGCAAAGAACCTTAAGTAATGCTTACAGTGCACCGCATGAGGTGCACTGATGGCAATACCCCATTAAGGGGTTCTGACGTTAAAGTGCATAAGTATTGTAATGAACATCATTACTACTTTGTGTAGTTTTGAACAATCATTTCACTGATAAAAAAATACCTCTTACAATATGTACTTCCAAAATATTGTTTATCTTAATAAAATAAAATACAGATATAACGCTACCGTACTCTTAAAAACATCTCCCATGAATATTGCAAAATAACGCCAAAGGTTGATGAACTCAAATTTCAAAGTACCATGCGTAATTGACCCAGATTGCAAATATATTACTAAGGAATTGAAGGATTTTGTATATATAGCTTCACTTATATTAACTCCAAAATAACTTTTACAAATAACCTAATTATCAGTCAATGGTTCTAAGACATAAAGATATGCCAAGATCAAAGCTGCTTCCTAAGAAGACATAAATAAGCGAGATCTTACAAACATCATGGTATTTTCGTACTGGTTGCTTCGTGGTCAAAACACCCATATCACGAATACAACAGCTTGAAGGGGAATGTAACAGACGTAAAAGACAATCTAAATATTTGCAAAATAAAAAATAATAATAATAATCTTGACATGCCATACCCAATGTCTTCACTGTAAACTATGTAGAATTTTCTAAAAAGGACACAGTGCTTTTGTATTTTTACGGGTAACCTTTTTTTTTTACCAATACCATTCCTTAATAAGTTTATATTCCGTTTTGCTGGACAGTAATAAACACACATACTATAAATATATTAAATATATATATATTAATATAGGTCATATATATATATATAGTCTTATATATATATATATATATTTATATATATATAGATATATATATATATGTATATATAATGATATCTATAATATAGTAATATATATACATACCATACATATATAACATAATATATAATATATATTATAATTATATTATATATAATATTATATATAATATATATATATAAGTACCAAGTTACAAACAATAGCATACCCTGTTGTACTCGCTGAACTGTACAAACCGTCCCAAAGTTTCACAAGGCAAAGTCCAAATAATATTTCGGTATGTGATTCTAATTTTCATTTTTGGGGAGAGAGAGAGAGAGAGGAGAGAGAGAGAGAGAGAGGGAGAAAGAGTATTGAGAATGAGAGATGAGAGAGAGGAGAGATAGAGAGAGGAAGGAGGCGCGGAGAGAGAGAGAAGAGAGAGAGAGAGAGAGAGAGAGAGAGAGAGAGAGAGAGAGAGAGAGAGAGAGAGTGTAAATACTACGTACAAGACGCTACCGTGTTTTCTGTTAGTTCTAACGCAATACACCATGTCACCAAAACAGAACTATGAGATTATGATATTGATGCAAAATATACTTACCACGTTTCTTGGAGATGTGTAGAATTCGGCTGATACCTGTCATTCACCACCGTGGCCAACAAATGGGCCTCAGAGTCACGGCTGCTCAGAGAACAATCGTCACCTGACTAGCCTGAAAAGGTTATTCAGGGGCTAATTAACATCGACAGCCGAGATAAAACTCCTCTTCACATTCCTTTGATATTAATGACTCTATCCAAGTAGGACAAATTGGGTGCTGTGACGAAAATTAACCACACGTGAATGGGGTGGAGAATCAAAGCTGACCTTTGTACTATGTACCTTCGCGTTTCCGAAGCCGGTTGGTTATCAAAATTCACTCGCTAATGTTTGCAAACAATATGGCTTTATCTTCCCAATATAGTATGCATTTAGCCCACAAAAATTAAGAGTAATTCACCATACGTTTGCTTCGTCATCTTGGGATATTTTGCTATGTAAATACAGATAAACCCAAGAGAATGTGATGACAGAATTATTAAAGAATAAGTTTAAATTAGAATCAGACATGTAGGAATTTGTGAGGAGAACAAGCTTCAAGTACCTTTGTTTGTGAAGCCTAACAAGTAATAAGGACGAAAAATGGAGTAGCCACATGAATAATTTATTCAAGTAAAATACACATCTCCATGACAGTTCAAGGGGATCTAAGTTGGCAGCTAGCTCTCCTCTCTCTCTCTCTCTCTCTCTCTCTCTCTCTCTCTCTCTCTCTCTCTCTCTCTCTCTCTCAAGTGCTACTGGAGTATATATCTTCATCAAACCTTGGAATACTCAAATCTGCCATAGCAGAATTATCACTAGAAAAATGGGTTTGGTCACTTATAAAAAAATGGGCAAGCACAAATACCGAATGCTATCAGAGAAAATAAAGATATAAAACTACTCGTGAAACAGGAATAATTTCCGCAGTATAAGTTGGCTAACATTATCGGCATGACGCGCGTGTAATTATCCCTGTGACTGTGTTTAGAAATATTCCTGCCCCTTTATTGCTTGCTATTACAATACTGCCATCAACAAAGGCATAAAATATTCACTTGTTGTTGACCTAAACTGGCCCATTGATAATTACTTTGCCTGGACTCCCTCGGCTCTCAATATTGTCAATTAGTTTATTATTAAAATGACCAAACTCTTCTGAAACAATGCTGTTCTTTTTTTTTTCTGCTGCTCTTTCCTTTAATCATCTCTTTTCCAACGGAATCATTCTAGGACCCCGTAATGACGTCATAAAATCTCGTTATTAATGTAGCACATTTTTTTTAGTGAGAGTTTTGCGTCCTCAAAGGCAAAGTCATGGAGAATTTTTTAGTGGTTATTCTCAAAGTTCAATATTCCCTTTCAAATCCCCTTATTATTTAATGATCCTAAGTTGAAGGGAATATGACAAAACATCCCACGAAAAGGAAGCCTCTTAAAAAGACACTTTAATTAATTCAGTTATTTACAAGAGACAGAAAAAACACTTCGGTTTAATTAATCTGATCAATCAATTACAAAATTTCGTTGTTAGCATTTGAGATCAACCAAAATAAAGGATGTTGACATCATGGAGATAAGAACTATTGCATCGAGGTAAGTTAATGAAACTATAAAAAAAAACACTCTTCAATCATTATTCCATCAAAATCCATAAGGAAGCAGTGAAAGAATCACTTCGAGTTAGAGAAATAAGCAAGTAAAAATTCTTTATCAAGTTACTGGGGACATTCTTTAGCGTTCTCCATAGCAACATAATGTCTCGTTGACCTTTGATGTTGGCTTATTTATAAATTAGATAAAAAATAGACTAGTTAATTTATTCAAATAATTACTCCTCGTGGTATTGTTTTTTTTTTCTCCTCCACCTGAAGGTGCGGCATCATTGTCAGTAAATTCACCAACAACAATACCAGAAATGCAGTTCTCTATGCCCAGCAATTGATAACGTCAGTAGCAATCGCAAGAAGAAGTATAGATGCGTTCCTTGTTGTAGTGACTCCCCCAGGCCAAAAATCCCTAACCATCATCCATCTGTTGCTCACATATTGATGGACAGGTTCATGCGAGATCAATTACCGAGAGGATGAACCCTTTCTCCCTTTCTCTCAACTTTTAAGTCTACACAGTCAAGTAGCATCTAAGATCTCTCTCTCTCTCTCTCTCTCTCTCTCTCTCTCTCTCTCTCTCTCTCTCTCTCCAAATAGTCTAGTTAAGTTTTCATTGTCTTTAATCCGTTTCCTAACGATTTGGAAAATGGATAAGGGGTTGCTTGCAAATCCTTTATTTTACAGCTTTACTGAACTCGCTGTCTTATTGAGGTACACCGAAATAACGAATCTAACTCATTTCTATACACTTTTATTTAGCTTGCCTTTGTGCATGTTTGTTTGTCTTGGTTAAATCTTGTAACTCAATTTTCGATAGATTCCCTTCGTCCGATGGACTTGAAATTTTGCATGGTCACTCAATCCAGGTGACAATACAACCTTACATGATCAGTAAATCAGCAATGACCTCTAGTGACCCTACAGTGACCTCTCCCAGTTTCTCAGGATTTGTATGAAACTTCGGATTTCTCACAACTTATTTGAATAGCTACATAAGTCTACGGATTTTCCCACTTTTGTGGGGTGGGGGTTCGACAGGATATCAATTTCGTTAGCTACAGTCAAAAATCGGTTAGAATTACTGTTAAAACTAAAAAAGTATATAACAAAAAAATATAATTAATATTTTTAAACACGTTTTAATTAAAATGAACTAAAAAGTAAAAAATAAGCTTTTTGAGACACACCAGGATTTTGTTACAATTAATCATATCTACAAAAATAAAAGTGTGGGCTCTAAACATAGAAGGAAATGCTACAAGAGATAAAAAATATATTTCTTTTCTTGTAACATTTCCTTCCATAGTCTGGGGGCGTATGTAATCCCGTAGGATTTTTATGATTAGAGCATGGCACCTATCTAGATATCTAAGTAGGTTCCTAATAACAACAAAATCTTTGCTGGAGATTTCCCAGGGGTTGCAGATGGCAGCCATCTTGAATTTCAAAATGGCTGCCATTTTGGACCCTCTTTCCAGTAAGAGTTGGTGTTTTTAGTCAAATAATCCATTTATTTTCACTCAACATGAACTTTTAACTAATTAATGGTGCGTGGCTTTTCAAAGTACATTACCAAAACATTTAAAATAACCACATTCAGTATTAAAAAAGGCTGCCATAAGTACTAACCCATATTTAGAATTTTGCATACTTTCTAGTGATTTATTCAACCTTCAGGAAACAACTGGGTAATTTCCAAAGTTATTCCTGTTGATATAAGGGTTGCTGATTACATTGTTGTTGCCAGTAATAAGCAAATATGGTTGCCAAAACTCCAAAATGGCTGCCATACATTGCTTAAACAAAGCTCCAACAGTTTAATTACACTGTTAGCTAAATCTGCAATTGGTCTGATCATAATTTATCTAAATATTCATAACATTCACCTCACTAGCTTTCATATTATTCATCATCCTCATCATCTGATAGGGCGAGGGTAGCTTCATCCTCACCTTCTGCATTATCGCATTCGTCTGATTCAGTAGAATATCTGCACAGTTTAAAACACTTAAGTTTATTCTTTCTGCATTTGCACACAATGGTCGAACATCTTGACTTGGAACAACTGCACTTGACCAAATAAATCACTGCATCAGGAGCCGGTGGCAACGGTGTCATTACTGGTTTGTATTCTCCATCTGTTGAATCCCACCCATAGTCATCAGGCTTTGGTAGCTCTGGATTGGCAATGATGTCACTGTACCAAATCATTGCGTGGTTGTGTGCCCGCATTATAGCTGGTAGATGTGCAGCTCTGGTAGGAGGGAGGCCAGAATGTGCTTGTTTTTTCTTGAAAAGCCACCACCTTCAATCTTCTACATTTTCTAATTCTGTATGAGGTAAATACACCTGACAAATGAATGCTTCAATGGCACTGATGGTTGCTTCAGATGGTCTTCCTGCCACACCAAGCTGAGAAAGTGCAAGAACCTTGTCATTGTTCGGGTCAAGCTCCTTCAGCACTTTCCAAAATGTCAACTTTCCCTTGCCCGCAAATCTTCCAGTGACATCTGCTCCTGATAATGCATGGAAGCCTGGGAGAGAGGCAGCCCTATTAGGACCCAAAGCATTGAAGATTGGAGCAAGCGGTATTACTCTACGGTTCTTACCAACTGCTGTGATGAAACGTGTGTCTCTACAAAGAATTGGGCAATGCCTAATGGCTAGTACGATGACCTCTGTGTCTGGCGAATAAATTCTTAAAGATGTGGCACCATTTTGTGTGGCATTTACACAGTGCAGGATAAGCTCGGTGTCTGCTTCTTCTTCGGAGCTTGAACGGCCTTCAATTTCTTTATGTGTGGCCTTTGCTTGATTATGCTAAGTCACTATAAGAGGCTTGCCACTTGCCTTAGCATACAGAAACACTTTGTCTGCAAGCTATGTAGTAAACTCATCTTTTGTTTTTACATGGGCAAGCAGACTTTTCATGCTGGCCTTAGCAATAGATGTTGTATCTGTGATTCGATATGGTATGACTTTGGTGCTTTCAAAGATGCACCAGTGTCATAACGATAAAAAACCACAGGTACTTCATCATAGTCACTGTATTTTTCCCAGTGACATTTACTGAAATAATTTGCTAAGTCACTGCATGTTTTAACACATTCTGGCTTATCTAGAGCTTGGAGGTCTCCCATTGCATCCACAATCACAACACGTTTTGTATTTCCAGATTGTATAGTGTCTCTTTTATCCAAATTCTCACTAAGGTAAATTTTCAAAAATGGACATCAAATCTCTCTTCGAGGTAACATGATACATCATCAGCTGCAAACATGGACCTTGGCATAACAGAAAATTCGTTTCCAACTACTTGTAAGTTGATATCTCTAGTTTTTGAGACAATCACCAAGTGGGCAAATAGTACCCTGTCTTCTTAGAGCTCAATAATCTGATCGTCACTCTTGAGTCTGACCACATCTGGAGCTTTTGCTTCTTCATTGGGGCCCAGAAATTCACTTGTCCTGTTGCTATCCTCTCTCTCCAACAAACTGCGCAAATTTCTCAGCTCCAATATCTGCACTCATGTTAACATCTGTCTGTATTTTGTCTGACATGACTACTTTTGTAACTAAGTTGATCACCTGATCATGCTATCTTCAAATGGATTTGTGAAAGATTCTCTGCATTGTGTGAGGTCCTTAACATTCTGCTCCTGAATTTTTGAATGCGCATTTGTGTATTCATGATGCAACTTAGCTTTGCCTGGCCATATACCATTGCTAACCGTGCAAGTTGAGGTGCTACAAGGAAGAATTTGGTGCAGGCCATTTTGAAAAACATAAGGGTTGCTAACCTTCATGTTACACTAGATATCTTTCCTGCATCATTTTTTAACGCATTTACTATATTTTTACTATAAGCAGTGGTTAACAAGTATAAAAGTACTAGAACATTCCCAACTCGATTTCTAGTTTCTGACAAATGTCGTAATGGCAGCCATTTTGAAAATCAAGATGGCCGCCATATCCACCCCTCGGTTATCTCCAGCAATGATTTTCTTGCTATTTGGAACCTACTTAAGTTACCCAAATAGGTGCCATGCTCTAATCAGTGAAGTCCCACAGGACTTAATATTTCAACATAAGCCCCTCGACTACCATGTTTGAAGCCCACACTTTTATTTTTGCAGACATGAATAATTGTAAAATAAATCCTGGTGTGTCTAAAGCAATCTATTTTCCACTATTTAGTGCATTTTAATAAAAGCGTGTTTTATAAAATTTTGTTTATATTTTCTTATTTTGCTATTATATATAATTTCATACAATATCACCTGCGTTTTAAACTAAATTAGCAGAAAAATTACAAGGCACAAAAAATACTGGATAACAGTAAACAGGATTAATGTCTCAAATCTGCACTATAGTAAAGAAGTTAAGAAAAGCTAAGAAGATTAAACAATGAGCAAATTTTAGTTCAAATAATACTTAACTCACAATCCTAACACAAAAATTTAATCTTCTCGTCTGCTTTGGTTTACATTCTCCTAGGTCGTAATACGTAAATTATGAAACAATTAATATTAGCTTTAAATTACTGATCCATTGATTAATATTCTAACGCCAAAACGATAATGGTCTTATGTTTTAAACGTCATAAAAAGTCACATAGGCAATTACCTGACCAATCACGCGAATTAATATGCCCCTCACCTCAACCATATAAAACCCAAGTATACAATGATTACCCATACCTATCTAAAAGTACATTTTTATCTCAATCAACCAGCTTCTTCAATCAACAGAAAACATTCAATGCTACACTGGGGCTACCATAAACGTTGACACTACAAACCCTATCTGGAATGGTAGAACCAAACGAGAAGTGGTGTTGTATAAAAGAAAAAAAATCTTGTCTTTTCCCCCAGAGAGAACCAAACGAGAAGTGGTGTTGTATAAAAAAAAAAAAAAAAAAAAAAAAACTTGTCTTTTCCCAGAGAGAACGAGAGATCTTTCCATCACAAGAAGGGATGGAAGTGCTGACTGGTGCAATTAAGCCTCTTGTGTCTGCCGCGAAGGAAGTTGGGAGGGAAGATAGGAAATGCGTATGCTAACTGAATTATGGTCCCCACAGACGATTGCCATGTCGTTGGACTGGGACAAAAGGAGACACAGGCCAACAAAGAACTGTCATAAAGGGCCAGAAGGGTACTAAAATAACAGCGCCTCTCTTTTGGCGGTGACGACGTAACAGATCTGCTGGGAACTCCCTCCCTCCCTCCCAGCCGGTCTGAAGCGAAAATACGTAGTGAAAAGAAGTGGTTCAATGCTAACCCGTCCCAAAAGTAAATACGGATAATCGCAGTTCGTTAAATAATTTCGTATATTTCGTCCCCTGGAGGCAGGAATTTAATCTCGCTCTCTCGGATTCTTCTCTCCGACTTAGATCTCGTCTTCATTGTTCAAACATCTGAGAAGTGACGGTAAACACAGTGGGTAAACTGTCTTTAAACAACTCCAGGGAAAAAATATGGTTATAAAGGGAATCGCCCCAAGATACAGGCAAGTACAGATAGACAAGTCCACAAGCTTGACTGCACGTGCAACATGACCCAAATAAAAAAAAAGGAAAAAACTGAATATAACCTCGCTAAATAATATCATTTATAACTTTACACGCAAATAAATTATATACAAATGAACTACGATAAATTATTATTGAGCGTACGAAAGAGAAATAGGTGGTGTAAACTACAAGGGTGCATATCGGTCTTGTTTACTGCACCGTCTTCCCTTCCTTCTTCGGGAGAGCCCAGTCTTTTCTCTTCCCCTCCTTTACTTTCGATGGACCCGAGACAGATACGGCCACTTGGTTGCCGGTGCGTCGTCGGTTGCATTAAAAATATTGCTTTGTTTGTTATGGTTTATTGCAGTAAACTATTGCATCTGCCAAACTCGCCCTTAAACTTAATACTCGGCACCTCTGGGGTTTATCTCGATCCGTCATCGCATCATTATGCTAATGTAGAGAACGCCACTTCTGAGAGAGCCTTCTGTCAAAGGAAGCTCGAGGTGCGTAAGGGAAAAGCGTCTTCGACGGGGCTACAGGAAATAAATTTTTTTTAGCGCGCTGACTCCATCAAATAGCGGTTTTGCAAAAGCTTTTTCAGCCGAGCACACCACTCATAACATGATGGCATGAGTGTTTATGGAGAGGAGGTCTTCTGGAGAGGCCGAATATTGAATATTGCGTCCAGGAAAGGATGCACTTCCTCCTGATGCATCGCCTCTTTCTGGGAGCTGCTGCCACTATGGCTAACATTTCTTTTTCTCTTCTTTCTTTCTTTCTTTCTGCCTTTCTTTCTTGTTGTCCAGGACAACTC
Organism: Macrobrachium nipponense; assembly: GCF_015104395.2. Taxonomy (NCBI): domain Eukaryota; kingdom Metazoa; phylum Arthropoda; class Malacostraca; order Decapoda; family Palaemonidae; genus Macrobrachium; species Macrobrachium nipponense. The sequence goes on along the minus strand of NC_061102.1, from coordinate 32,476,627 downwards.
TCCAGTGCTTGTCCTCTGCAATTTGGCATTAAAAATGAACCTTTTCAACAGTATTTGGAATCATGAGGGTCTATTTTTGGAATCATGACGGTCTATTTTTACCATATCAACACAATAAATTGACGTCTTGGAACTGAAAACCCTAATTTTTTTTAAAAAACGCCCATAAGGCATAAACAACTATAAAAACTATAATATTACTGGTCGAAATAATCGACATTTCAAGCCCTTACCAAAAAACGTACCTGTTAACATTAAGCATGAAAAAGAGAACTAAAATATAGGGAACAAGTATAATGCAACCGTTGAAAGGGAGTGTGAATTACCAAAACCGAGGATACCGGACTATGCAATCTTATTTGTATATGAAAACTGTCATATAAAAAGTAGCATAAGCTGAGGAGAAAATCTATGATGATCCGCTTAACAAAGGATATCAACTTTGTAATCTCCTCTCCCTCGGCCTTCTCCCCTCTCTCTCTCTCTCTCTCTCTCTCTCTCTCTCTCTCTCTCTCTCTCAAGCACAACAGATTATTAACGATTTGTATGCTGGATGAAGATAGCTTTCATCTTACCTACAATGTATGTTTGCAAATCCTGGCACGTCTCGTTGGAAGTTCTGTACTTGACTGTTTTAATACACACATATATACCCATTGGTAAAAGTTTTTACAAAATACAAATTCGGGTCTTTACCACTGCGTTCCCTTAATTTCCCTTGGGTATTGTCTAGACTCTAGATGGAAGGAAACATTCAAAGGACAACATCTGTTTTCCCGTTTTGTCGTATAAAAATCTCCATAGAAATCAATACAATTTAATTCACACAAAGGAAATTTAACTTCGTTTCTCATGGCACAAATCTCCCTCATCTCTATTCGTTAAATCTAGGTAAATGTTTCAGCAAGTAGAATATATTTTTTCCCCAGTTAAATTTAATTCTCCATCCTGACTTAATTTCTTTTTGCGTTGTTAACATATAACAAACTAATGACACTGTACTGCATACCACACTAAACTGCAACTTCTCTGCCGCCGATCAAAGAAAATGATCTGCAGCCAGAAAAAACCTCGTGTATGAGATGGCCATAAATCGGATCGGCCGTCTTCACGGGGTGGATCTTCATTATCACTTCTTCATCAATAATCTGGAAGATTTATACACCACAGCTGTGATGCAAAGGTTTATTAAGGGCTATTCGAAAATTCCTTCAATAGTTTCTACACAGAATAATCTCCTATGCAGTATAACATATACGTAAACGAGAAATCGTAATAATGTAATAATGGCTCACTCTTATCCGTGGATGCTGTAATCTCTCATCTTTTAAAGGCAGTGCGATATATTTGTAAAATTAACAAATACCATAAAAAAAAATCTTTATCACCATGCAATACCAAAGTACTTACACAGTGCATGATTTAGATACCTTTTTAGGCTGTAAGTGTGACATCCCTTCATTCGCTTAAATTGTATGAAACGCAGATTGAAACAGTTCATGAAAAAAAAGAGCATAAGCTCACTTATACAGCGATTTCTATCATGTGTCTTAATAGACAGCTTGTTATTTGTCTTTTTTAGGATTTAACATAGCATACTGAAAAAAAAAACTTAAAACAACTCAGTCAGGTAGTAATTCTTAACACCATTTAGATGAAAATGATACTTATAACTTCCAAGATTTGACGCAATCATATCCACATAATCATATGTAACGCAGTAAAATTAATTATGCCGATGAACACGCTAATCTCTTCTCTCTCTCTCTCTCTCTCTCTCTCTCTCTCTCTCTCTCTCTCTATCCTCCTCTCGCGCTCCTCTCTCTCTCTCTCTCTCTCATGCATTTCTGAAAAGTGCATGCAAAAACATTGTGGTGAAATTAATTACCATAAAAACCAGCAACGATCACACGAGACATATTCGGCAGGAAATTTCGTCAAAGCAAGGTACATGAACAGAATAGAACAAAGGAGAAAATGATGCTCCTTAATAAAGAGTTGCTACGTAACTAAGAAACAATTTCATTAAAACATACAGGTAGAAATACTGTTCTAACAGAAAATTACTCTGGAGAAACCTTCAAACATCGAGTCAGTTTAATATTTTAGAATGAAGTACTAATTGGTAAGACGAGGTCAGCGAACTAATCTCGAAGTTTAATGGTGTGAAATCATAAATCCGTTCCTAAGAAAAATTTTACGAACCGACATTCCACTCTGAAAAGGAGAGACGCTGAATATGACATGATGGAAAAATATTGTAAAAGTGCAATGCACGTACCACACATCCACCCAATCACTAAAACATACTCTATCTATATATATATATATATATAATATATATATATATATATATATATATATTATATATATTATATATGTATATATATATGTGTGTGTGTGTGTGAGTGTGTGTGTGTGTGTATACAGCCACAAGTGAAAAATAAAAGACGAGGTGTAGGTCCTGACCGGTTTCGACTTTATTTCCAAGCCAGGACAGTACCTACACCAGTCTTTTATTTTTTACCTATGGATATGTGTGATAAATGAATAACGTGCTAAAGCGATTATAACCATTCATATATATATATATATATATATATATATATATATATATATATATATATGTGTGTGTGTGTGTGTGTGCGTGCGTGTTATATAATTAATACATATATATAATTATATATATATATATATATATATATATATATATATATATATATATATTATAAACCATTCTTTGGATCTTCTCAACAAACTGAATATTCTGCATATAGGAGCTTCGTCAGGAAAGAATACAGCAGTCATATGAATGAATGAAAATATATATATGTATGCATGTATGTATGTATGAATGTGTATATATATATATATATATATATATATATATATATATATATATATATTATAAAGATGCCAGAACTCCTAAAACAACGCTTTAAAACAAACTAAAAGTTAAATTTTAATTATGTTCTCTCAACTATGACATAATCTCGCTATTCCCAAAATCCAATACAGCACAAGAAAGGAAAAGTGAAATTGATATTAACTCATCAAAGGGAATTCGTAATGAAAATGAAAAGACATACTTGTTTACATCTTGAAAATAAACAATAATCGTTTACAGCTGGAGGTCCTACTTCCTCTAATCATATCAATGAGACTTCAGTGAAATGCAAATTATTCACGACCTTCTTATAAGTAAAACGTTAAAGAGTTCATGAAGTCATTTACAGAAAGGGCAGCCATAATTAGATATATAGGGTGCTAATCATAATGAACTGTATTAACCAGTCTCAAGTTTTGAGGTGAAATTCGATTTCAGCATCCCGGCATTCATTAAAAAAATGGACTTGACAGCATTTAAGTCGAACCCTTTACATCCATTAACCCATGATTCAGAGAAATGGACGTTTCGTCCCTTGGTTCAGCACCAATTTACATCTTTTTGACTCCCTGCCGTAGTTGGGATTCGCGATTAAGAGGAGGCGGCCAAAGAGCAGAGGTGTATAACTACGAGAACAGGTTTCCACTTGGGGTATCTTCTCATTTGCATATGTGAATTTCAAAAAGTCCAATAGTCCCAAATGATATTAAGTTTTTTTGGAGGGCATTTTATGTTATCTCGAGATTTTAAAAAATAACTCTGGATTCTAAAAGAAAAAGGAATATAGAATTCAGGCCAAAGCCCAAGCGATGGGGCCTATAAGGCTATTCTGCACTAAAAGGGAAACCGACAGTAAGAAGATTTGAAAAGTGTAAAAGGAAGAAAACCTTGCAGTTGCACCATGAAACATTTGTCAGTGAGGGTGGAGAAAGAGAATATGAAGAGAGGTACAGTAAAATGAATACAAGAGGTTGCAACTAGTGGCCGAAAGGATGCTGCAAAGAACCTTAAGTAATGCCTACAGTGTTTCACGTGAGATGCATTGACGGCGCTACCGCCAGATTATCTTTAATGTCCTGATTGTATATTACAGAATCAATTCTTAAAAGACGTTACTGATTCGGGGCCCGTGTCATTTATTGGTTAGCACAATTTTAGTATGATATAGTTTCAATTCAAAGAAACAGTAAAAGTGGGGAAAATATCAAATCATCTAACAAGAAAATTGTTGGTACTTTTCCCTAAGAGTTCTTACATTGACAAACCGATTGTTATTGTTCTTAAACACATTTACTATTCCTGTTTTAAATAACACAACAAAGATCTGACAGTCTAAAGCAATAATGCACTGTTTTTGAAAATTCTGAAGTGCTTAAATTTACCCTGCGTGGATCTAGATATCGTAGAAGTGAATAATGATCACTGATACAGATCTTAGGCAAACAAGAAAGACTATCTTCCAGCCAACATGCTTGTTTATCTTGAAAAACTTGAGTACGAGCCTAGCAAGATTCCAGGCAGCCTTTTATAAGCCTCAGTGAACCCTCCTAGGTAAGTGGCAAGAGGAATGATGGATCAGGAAAAGTGTCCCTCACACAAACACAGATAGTTACATTCCAGAAACGGAGGGACAAATGTAAATTTAGATTGGCATGTAGACCTTCATATTTTCGAACGGCGGAAGACAGCCCTACCCTACTGTAGCTTCTCTTTAAATGAAGTTTCCAGACCACATTTTTAACAAAGCAATTGTTACTTGCAATCATAATGTTTAAACAACAAAAGAGTACAAGGAAATTTCTGTTCGTCTAGATAAAGAGTTGGTAACTATAAAAGTCTGCGTTTTGTGTCCGCAAGATCTAAAGTCACAGGTCAGAAGAGCATTTCCTTACACAGGTTTCAAAATGAGAAAAAAATACTGATATAGGTGCCTAGTGTTCGTAAATAACAACACATACATAAATATAATGGCTATATTCAAATATATATTTTGGAGTTCTTTTCTCTAGTTTTTGGAATTAAATTATTGTTTCCACTAACTCATCGATTATATGTATGTGATATATATATATATATATATATATATATATATATATATATATATATAACATAAAAACATCAACAAAATTAGTTTATTTTTTAATGAATCCCCAGGAATCTCGTAAATGTTCCACACAGTGTATGCGATTAACACCTTCACAGTCACTCTGAGTATGACGAAGTGCTTTTCACAAGCAAACACCCCTTCACAGATGACAGTTTAATTTTCTCTTAGTTTATCTAATTTACTCAGTCATCCCTTTTCCGCGAGAACTGGAGAGAGAGAGAGAGAGAGAGAGAGAGAGAGAGAGGGAGAGAGAGCGAGAGAGAGAGATGAGAGAGAGAGAGAAGAGAGAGGATAGAGAGAGACGAGAGAGAGAGAGAGAGAGAGAGAGAGAGAGAGAGAGAGAGAGTTTCCGGAAATAGTGTTCTTGGGAGTGATGTTTACAAAATATTAAATGTATTAAAATTGCAATCAAAATGTCGATCAAACTATGTACAACAGTATTCTCAGCTGGATAGGATGAAGCAATGAAATGTATTTTATTTAGGCACTTATTAAAATACACATTGAAAATAAAATGGAAAGGTCGTGGTAATAATAGCAAGTTATCTCCAAACGTTCTCATGCCAATATCAAGTTACTAGTAAATTCCAGTAGGTTCAATACTGAAACTTCTAGTCATACTTATTTATCAATATTTTCTCTCCTCGCGTTCCTCATACAGATCGTAATGGGCTTGGATAAGTATTATTGCTGGGCAGCCGATGTCATTAACTATAAAAAAAATTTTTACAGGATCTGCTCTAATCACACATTTTTTGCCATGAAAGCAAACGTGAAACTATTAGAAAGGTCGTTATCAAGTAGATAAAAGTTCTATTAACAACTGTAACCACGTTATACTGAATTTTTACAAAAGATGAAAATGATTATGGAAAGAAAATTTACGCGAAAGAGGTAGAGTCTTGGGGAATTCGTTTGGTGGAAATGATGTCGAACATGTCCCAACTTTGAACAATCTGACTTGTTTTATATGTAGGCGTTCAGGAACATAATTTCGCTTGACAGTAATATCTAAGGAGAATTCTTTTAAGACAGACGAAATCCTCTTACGTAAGATTCTAGTTTCCGTTGAATTCATCAAAAGCGTAATTTGTGCACAGACTTGTTCTTGTGGTAATTAAGCGCACACGGGAATTACAGACCAAGTTCTTCCATTTCCGTCAGACAACTGTGCTGACATATGCAATGGAATCTTGCAAAATGTTGCACAAGTTATTTTTAAATATTCTGCTCTTGTAGCACACCAAAATCGAAGCTTCTTGATCAACCACAAAGATGACAAATGTACAGAGAGAGAGAGGAGAGAGAGAGAGAGAGAGAGAGAGAGAGAAGCCTGAAGTAGTATGCTCTCTACCTTCATGGTTGTTTGTTGTTTGTTTGTATGGTGCTTTTACGTTGCATGGAACCAGTGGTTATTCAGCAATGGGACCAACGGCTTTACGTGACTTCCGAACCACGTCGAGAGTGAACTTCTACCATCAGAAATACACATCTCTCACTCCTCATTGGAGTGGTCCACCTCCATGTCCCAACGTTTATGTTAGCAAACGTACCCCATCATCCCCGGCTTTCATGATTTAAAATCTTGTAGTGATAATTGCACATTTGAAAGGTGACTAAGGAGAACCTGTGCTAGTTATTTTTGTTCCTAAATATTTAAAAGATTCAACCCCATTCTTTCCCTCCATCAAATATTATTTCCTTCCTTTGTACATACTCTATCCTCTTTACTGAGTTTTCACTTGATTGATTTAAAGTCCAATTACACTACACATATCATGTACTCTGAAACTTAACTATCGTATATCTATTGGTCCCCATCTGCTCCTGTTATATCAATAAAATTATCCCCTTCACACCTCTTATTCATAACCTTCCAAAAATGTTCTAAACAACATATTTTCTTTTCATTTGTTTATTTGTTTACTGACCCATCCGTCATTCTGGCAGGTAATTCCCGCGTTTTCTTTTCACAGCGGACATTTCATAGTAATACAGTGGGATAGCCTATGACCATGACCACTCATAGAATGCATGGCTTTATCACCATCACCAGCCCAATTATCCAAATATTCTTTCTTGTCTCATTTTCGTTTTTATAAATAACTTCACTATCTAGATCTGAGTACTCAGTCAGTTCTAATTTGTACACATCAGCTATTCTTTATTTACTGTACCCCAGGTCTTATCTGATATCCGAGGTTTTCGTCTCGTTACCAGGTATCGCATTATTCGTCTCCAGCAAAATGATGAACATTCTTTATATTATACAATAAAAACCAGTTCTTTTTGACTGCCTGATCGCCCTCATATGCTTTCTAGATTTGCAAGTCAAATTCAACATTTAACTGAAAAGCCTCTTGATGTTCATCTCCAAAAAGCATTGCTGTATCAAATGTAGGAGCACTTAACTTTATTTTTGTTGGCAGCATTTAATTTCAGCTTTAGTATGTCAATGGCAAGTTGATGATCACCGTCATCTTAGCGCAAGCGATTATTTAGTCTTTTGCCTCTCTCGAGTAACATCTATTTGAGCTATCTGGTTCCTACGACTGCCATCTGTAAATGGGTGACCTACTGCTGGAAAATAGCACTTCCAATTACCAATTAAATGCGAAACAAAAACACCCACTTTCTTTTTCATTAATCTAGTCATCTTTGGAAATCTCATATCTCTCTCGTATTTCAACTATGACATTCTGCCGTCCTATATATATATATATATATATATATATATATATATATATATATATATAGATATATATATATATATATATATATATATATTATATAATTCTTAAATTTTTTCGAATAATTCAATCATAGGTACACAGCATATTGTAATACTCAGACCGCACTGTTTGGATTATAAACATATACATATATATATATATATATATATATATATATATATATATAATATATATATATATATATATATATGTATATTATATATATATATTTATATATAATATATATACTTATATATATTTATATAACATATAGACCTACGACATTGGCAGCAAAAAACAAAATATGAAACTATAGGTTGAACAATATTTAAATATATACGTCCGACGTACCTCAAATAATTAGTTTACAATTTTCATAAACGAACAAATAGTTCCTCATGATTTGATTTTCCCTGGTGTTAGGAAACTTTTGCACGCAGAAAACGACGCTCACAACTGTACTGGTATAAAGTTTAACAGATAAATCTATATATATATATATATTTGTAAACGTCCTTGTGATGACGTACGCAAACACATGCAGGAGGGGGACAAATTGTCCAAATTGAGACGGGGCTGGATTAATCTTGGGGAGGTGAATGGCGCATAAATCGGGGAGGAATGCAAGAGGAGAAAGTCAGAGATGAGTTGAAAGCTGCTCTGGAGTGGAGGTAATCCTCAGGTGGATCGCCGGGTCTGTGTGGGACATCCTGGTTAAGTCCTGCTCTCTCATGGTGAATTAATGGAGGGATGCGTGTAGTATGGAGCCAGGCTGAACGTTACTAAACGGGATTTGTTTAAGGATTATGAGTCGGGCAGGGAGAGAGAGAGAGAGAGAGAGAGAGAGAGAGAGAGAGAGAGAGAGAGAGAGAGAGAGGCAGTACTTGACAGTATGATACAAGAGGAAACGAAACTTGAGACAAAAGAACGTGAAGGAGAGATTAAGAGAGAGAAAGCATTCACAGGGAAATGAGACAAAGTGATACGCGAAGTGAAACATAAAGAGACAGGAAGAGAGCGAAAACGAAGCATAATACAGGGAAATGGGATAAAAAGAAGGCAATAAGAGAGAGAGGAGAAATTATTGTATCTTAAGGACATGTGGATTTGTTGTAGAAGCAATGAGAGAGAGATAGAAGGCATGGAGGAACATTCATGCTAAAATAAGAAGTAGGATGAAACAACAGGAATCGGGTTCGATTCCCCGCTCTGCCAACAAGGAATCAGGGGAATTGATTTCTGGTGATAGAAATTCATTTCTCGATGTGGTTCGGATCCCACAATAAGCTGTAGGTTCCTTTGGTAAGTAACCAACTGGTTCCTAGCCATGTAAAAATGTCTAATCCTTCGGGCCAGCACTAGGAAAGCTGTTAATCAGCACAGTGGTCTAGTAAAACTAGGGTACGCTCAATAGCAGGAATGCATTGAGAGAGAGAGAGAGAGAGAGAGAGAGAGAGAGAGAGAGAGAGAGAGAGCAACAAAGACCCCTTAACCAAATTTTCTAAGAGGCTGCGATATGAAGGTGACAAAGCAAGATTGACACCCGTTCCGATTAAATTCCAGCAACAGTTGCGGCGAATGGACAAGAATTAGGACCGGGGAAACGCGCTGATTTGGTAAATTAGGTTTGACTGAAAGGATGGGGAGATATTGTTTGATTCTGCATAAGGAAAGAGAGTTGATGCAGCGAGGGAAACGCTGCATGAATGCGGTCCACTTCTGCGAAATAGTAGGAGATACTGAACGAATGTGGCATAAGAATTTGCCAAACGATAATGCCAGAGAGAGAGAGAGAGAGAGAGAGAGAGAAAATATTTTCCATGAGGGGACATGATTCTATTGCCACGAAACCTCTACGAACATTGCACAAATTCTGAAACTGAAAGCTTTCGGTAGATGGATATAATCAGGTTTGACAGCACTAGAGCGACGAGTGGGCCGGGAATCAGGATAATTGACAAGAAAAAGTGGATATTTGGAATATCTGCGGAGTGATTTGCGATTTATACTCTCAATTATTCATGAATATGTACACATACACACACACACATACATACATACATACATACATACATACATACATATATACATATATATATATATATATATATATATATATATATATATATATATATATAATAGGTATTAGTTGAAGCCACTGGGAAAATTTTAAAAAAGAAAAGACAGAGTGCCAAGTACTAGCACTTTGTCTTTTCTTTTTTAAATTTTCCCTAGTGACTTCAGCTAATAAACAAAATCACATGCTTACTTTTGTGATTTTTAAGTATATATATATATATATATAGGTATGTAGAATTGCATTTTCATGAATAACTATGGGTATAAATCACAAATCATTCCACAGACATCCCAAATATCCCACTTTTTTCTCGTCCAATTATCCAGATTCCCGGACACTCGTCGCTCTAGTGCTGACAAACTTGATTATATCCATCTACCGAAAGCTTTCAGTTTCAGAATTTGTGCAACGTTCGTAGAGGTTTCGTGGCAACAGAATCATGTCCCCTCATGGAAAACTCACTCTCTCTCTCTATCTCTCTCCTCTCCTCTCTCTCTCTCTCTCGCTCTCTCTCTCTCATCTATCTCTCTCTCTCTCTCTCTATATGATATATATATACTATATATATATATATATATATATATGAATAATATAATTATATAATTATATCTATCTATATTTATATATATATATCATATATATATAGAATATATATATATTAATATATATATAATATAAAATTCATAGTGAAATGGTAAACCCTCACACCCCTCTCCACAAGCCAGCACCAAACCACCAGAGTAGACTAGCTACCAAGTACCTGGCTCATTGCTTTAATCAAAATATGTAGAATGTGTTGTAATCAAATATATATTATATATATATATATATATATATATATATATATATATATATATATAATATTACACAACTGTTATGGAAAGCCTCTTCATCTAAGTTATTCTCCTCCTATAAGAAAGAAAAGAGTGACATTATCATTAAAAGATTACAAGTATATCTGATTGGCTTGCTTATCCCTGGCAATTTATTAGGAACAGACTTTCTAATCATGGTTTTTTTCCTCCCCCGCTATAAATACATATTATGTATTTGTATTCTCCTTGCGTTGACCCCTTACGTCAATTTGACATAAAAATAATACATTTCTAATTAAAGAATATTTTATCGTATTGCAGTGGCAGTGGTCATAATTCATCCTTGTCAGTTTTATATCCTTGATGGACAAAACCCTTCCTGATCCGATTTTTAAACAACAACAACAACAACATGGAAAAGTAAATCCATAGTAGTATATACTGATTTTGTTATTCAAAATATATAAAAAGCAGAAAGCTTTCGATGACCTGCAAAGTCCTTGTCAATCGAAAACTTTCTGCTTTTAATATATTTTAAATAACAAAATCAAGACATACTACATTGGATTTACCTTTCCATTCCATTGACTCATGTGATTATGAGTTTTCTTTGAATAATAATAATAATAATAATAATAATAATAATAATAATAATAATAATAATAATAATAATAATAATAATAATAATAATAATAATAATAATACCTGGGAATAATGGAAGGAGGAGATATAAAACACCAAGAGATGAAGGACACGATCAGGAAAGAATATATGCAGAGACTCAAGGCGATACTCAAGTCAAAACTCAATGGAGGAAATATGATAAAAGCCATAAACACATGGGCGGAGTGCCAGTAATCAGATACAGCGCAGGAATAGTGGAATGGACGAAGGCAGAACTCCGCAGCATAGATCAGAAAACCAGGAAAACAAATGACAATACACAAAGCACTACACCCAAGAGCAAATACGGACAGACTATACATAACACGAAAGGAAGGAGGGAGAGGACTACTAAGTATAGAGGACTGCGTCAACATTGAAAACAGAGCACTGGGGCAATATCTGAAAAACCAGTGAAGACGAGTGGCTAAAGAGTGCATGGGAAGAAGGACTAATAAAAGTAGACGAAGACCCAGAAATATACAGAGACAGGAGAAAGACAGAGAGAACAGAGGACTGGCACAACAAACCAATGCACGGACAATACATGAGACAGACTAAAGAACTAGCCAGCGATGACAATTGGCAATGGCTACAGAGGGGAGAGCTAAAGAAGGAAACTGAAGGAATGATAACAGCGGCACAAGATCAGGCCCTAAGAACCAGATATGTTCAAAGTACGATAGACGGAAATAACATCTCTCCCATATGTAGGAAGTGCAATACGAAAAATGAAACCATAAACCACATAGCAAGTGAATGCCCGGCACTTGCACAGAACCAGTACAAAAAGAGGCATGATTCAGTGGCAAAAGCCCTCCACTGGAGCCTGTGCAAGAAACATCAGCTACCTTGCAGTAATAAGTGGTACGAGCACCAACCTGAGGGAGTGATAGAGAAAAACCGATCAGGCAAAGATCCTCTGGGGACTATGGTATCAGAACGGATAGGGTGATACGTGCAAATAGACCAGGACGTGACGTTGATTGACAAAATCAAGAAGAAAGTATCACTCATTGATGTCGCAATACCATGGGACACCAGAGTTGAAGAGAAAAAGAGAGGGAAAAAAAATGGATAAGTATCAAGATCTGAAAATAGAAATAAGAAGGATATGGGATATGCCAGTGGAAATCGTACCCATAATCATAGGAGCACTAGGCACGATCCCAAGATCCCTGAAAAGGAATCTAGAAAAACTAGAGGCTGAAGTAGCTCCAGGTCTCATGCAGAAGTGTGTGATCCTAGAAACGGCACACATAGTAAGAAAAGTGATGGACTCCTAAGGAGGCAGGATGCAAACCCGGAACCCCACACTATAAATACCACCCAGTCGAATTAGAGGACTGTGATAGAGCAAAAAAAAAAAAAAAAAAATAATAATAATAATAATAATAATGGAATGTGTGATTTAGGTATAAAGACAACCACTGAATATAATAATAATAATAATAATAATAATAATAATAATAAAATAATAATAATAATAATGAATATCGTCCTACGTAAAACTTGACATAAAAAAAAACTAAGTTCAACCATATCGCGTTTATCTACTACAAGGTCGCATTTAACCGGTGGCAAAGCCTAAATCAAGATGACTACTAATGCTCCATGTTCCAAGGAATACTTTTATTTAAAAACGCCTAAAGACTAATAATCTATTTGAGGGTATTTCGTTAATATGAATTTCTCCTTTCATGTTAGTACGCCTTTCGGTTTATCATCATACAACGAGATTCTATCATGAGGTAAGGGTGCGTTCACTATGTATTAAAACTTGTCATATAGATACTACTTCGTTAACTTATCGCACACACAGGCATTTGTCGTTGACTTGTTTTCGATCTGCTTGAGTTATAAATACGAATAAGTGGCCTTCATGTTTTACCATAGAGAGGACCTTTGCCACTGTTAAATTTGCTAAAGTTGACTCCTGCCAAAAGACATCATCGAAACGCCCTACAGCTTTCGGTGAATATTTGTAAACAGGACCCTTTACCCGAAACCTTATTCATTAAATAATCGCATCTTTCTGAACAGAAATGTCAGTAGGGGCAAATTACAGAGCGCACTATGAGTAATTATTCACCTCATTTTGCTATTTGATTCTCTGTGAAGCTATGAGCAAATTAAGGGTCGAAAGGGCAGTGATGACACTGATTTAGCGCGGCTAATAATTTTCAAGTAATTACCTTGAATAGAAATGAAATGTAATTGCTTAATCTCTTTCACTGTACTGTATACACACGCATACACACAAGCGCGCGCGCCCACCCACACACACACACAGATATATATATATATATTATATATATATATATATATATATATATCTATATATATATCATATTATATATATATATATATATATATATATATATATATTATATATATATAAAAGTATATATATATATAACGTTTGTATATTGCTTCAACAATTAAGCACGAATTCTTCTACACTGAAAGGTAACTATGCTTAGGAAGTTAACCTACCCTAACCAGAATTCTGACCTCTACTTTTTTTAGTTGAAACGTGAGTGACATTAACTTAATGCATTCAGCCACTGAGTATGTGTAAATAAGACTAGTGAGTTTGATGGGGAAAGAGATTTGTTACACTAAGGACAAATAAAGAAAAATTAGCTAAAAGGGCACAGAAGTGTCAGAAATATGACATTGGTAGATGGAATGCCAACATAGCCTACATTACGGAAGAGTGAATGTTAGGAATGGCAATGAAGAAAAAAACTATTAGAGGTTCAACTACGTGCCTGATGTTCGAATAAACAAAGAGAATGGTTATTTTGGCAATGAATATGGAAAATAAGGGAATGGGTAATTAGACTAGACGAGCAAACATGAACAATGATCATGGAAGGATGCATAGCCTAGGATAGCTAGAGTAATACATTTTGAAGATTTGTTGAATGCAGAGGACACAGGTCAGGTAGAGCTGAATGATGCAAAAATGGCAGAGATGAGTGCAGGTGAGTGGTCAGGATGTAAGTCAATTAAATGGTAGAAGAATGGACAGACACCAGCAGTTAAGACTCCGTGTGAGATTTAGCAACACGGGGATGAAAGCCCGTTTGAGATGCTGACCAAAGTGAGCAAGGCAAGTCTGAATGAAGGAAAGGTTCCAAGGGAAAGGGAGAAATGTACAAGTGTTCCTTTCTAAAAGGGCAAAGCTGGCATAGGAGACTGAGCATTACAGGTCACTCTGTCACTTGGTATACCAGGGAGGGTGAAAGGTAGGATTTTAGATCACTGTCACACGCTGCATGTGCAAGTCATTAGAAAGAAATGGTCCTTATCCACTGCCCTTTCTCTCGGTCACCCATTCAAGTGCTGATCATCCAGAACGTTGTTAAACTTGTTTAGACCATAAAAAGGAAAAATATTACATAGAGTTCTGACCAGATTCACACTGAACATAAAAGTCTCGGCAACAGGTGTTTCTTAATGTAACATTAGTTCCCGCTGATTGTATTCGGAATGCAACAGGTGCTTGATGCAGCAGCTGTTCTGCTTGAATATGATTCATCATGATGATAATTAAATTGACTTCTTTTAACTATATTCATTACTCTCTCTTACGGCCCCTTTTATCCTTATCAGTGAGACATAGGCGGAAAACAATACCAGTGTAACTCTTCGTTAAACTTTATACTTCTCAGTTAGCAAAGATATGCAGTAACGAGTATGGACGATTATTGAATGGATAACTATTATCGATTTCAGGAAGCTATGAAAGCTCACAAATAAGAATCTGATCATGAACAGCAACGTATATCTGCAATAAATACCTTACATACCTTACATAATGATTCGAATAACAAAGCAATGGAAATAGTCTTCCTGTTTTGTTATATAAAATCTAATAAAGAACTAGACTTTAGTCTGGCTATATAAAAAATGTGCATATTCACCATCCAAATAAACACATTTGTTCAGGATATGATTGCAGTATGGCAACTAATTAATCTAAAAGGAAAGAATAAAGTTAGTGCTTCGCCTGAATCGCAGCGAAAAGACTACAATTAATCACTGGTATCCGAGCCCGTTCTGGAAACAAAGTCGTTCGTACAAGAATTTCTCTTCGCTGTCCGTGAAGGATTAAATACTGTACTAAAAACCTTTTATTACGATTACTAAGTACTTTGGGATATTTCCATTGCTAGTTTTGATATTTTCCTATAGCATTCTCATAAACATGAGCAATTCTTGCAGGCTCAAAATTCATGTACAATTTAACCTTCGTGAACAAGAATTCAAGTGTTAATGTTTATGGTTACCTCATACCAAATTATGAAAATGCGTTACTTTAAACTATTCATCCCAGTCTGACATCCATTTGTTATATCATAATCGCATGATAATGAGGCCATACAATTTATCACCTAATCTGCTACGCAAACAAATTAAAACTTTTCCCGTGACCAGTCCCGCAGCCCTTCCTCGGCCTACACTTCATCTCATACATGGATTCAAAACGGAACTTTTGTATGTCACTCACTTTATAACGTCTATGACGTAATGAGAACAAGATATTAGGGGCACTGAATTGTCTAAACGAGCCCACTATACGCAAACTATAATTACTTTTCCAATGAAAAACACTATCAATCCTCGTCTACCTAAGGTTCTCCCAATTGAATCGTTACCAAATATGTTGAAATTGCCGCTTGTACATTATCTCATTTACACTACTGAGTTACGTCGAAATCACGCAAAAGGATCGTAACGTCATCTGACAGTGTAATACACGTAGCAAACCAACATCTTTCCAATGCTGAGTCATGTACCATGACGTAGCATTCTTAATAGTTCTCTCACCCCAACGCAGTATACAAATACCTCTCTCACGTCGGGCCATGCAACTATCTACGACTTGTGAATCTCCAATGTAAGACACACAATTTCCCTCCATCGGACTCTAGACTTTGCATTACTCTGTGGCACTATTAATCATATAATCATTAGGTCTTAAAATTCAACCTTCTTCTCAGCAGACAGCTACAATTTTTCCCTAAATGTAAAAATAATTCTTGATTCGCTTAATTATTTGACTGCAAAAAGGTAATCTCTGCTACTCTATCATTCTTGCAATGACGTCACTCAGGATTAGAAAAATCACATTATCATGAGGTCTTGATAACTATTAACGGTTCTTACGCGAAGGACACAGTTAACTTTCCGATGAAGGGTCAAAAATTCTAAGACTGTGTTTTCATGTAACAATAAGGATTACCACATAGGTAACCTCAATATACAAATATGGCTGTACAAAAGAGACGTGAAGCCTGTAGCAATGATACCGTTATCGTTGTAGTTAGAATTATATGATATATTTATCAAGCATTTACTATTATGATGCTATCTGTAACCATTAGGTGTCTTATAACCAATGTATAGATAATCATAGCAAGGTAACACGAAGTTTTCCAGAAGATTAGCCTTATAACCAACACCATTTCTGGCCTTGCCCAAATCTGTTTTAAGGATAGCAGCCATTTCACATCCGGGAAGTGCAGATTAGCAACTGAAAGAAAAATTAAATCCTATATAAAGTGTAACTTTCTTTTCAAGAGCAACAAGAAAACATCAGACCAACAAATGTTACTGAGCGCTACCCTCTGGAATACCAGATAAGGCAGGACTAGGACTATTGTAAACACAAATAAGAACCCTTTAATACCAGTTGTGCGTAATACTATGAATTCTGTTCAGTATGTGGTCTTGAAGCATTTTATAAGTTTTTTTTAAATTATCAACCAAGCCAAAGGCATTGGAAAAATACATTTGGAAAAGTCTGCAATCAAATGCTGATTCAAATCCTTGTCAAAGGTTTACCTAGATATGAATAGTTGAAAATACTGTCAAGAAGTGTCTAGATTCAGGTCCTTTATAAGCAAACTTAAAAATGAACTCTTGAGAAACCTTAAGAAGCACGGGAGGGATACATTGCAAATGCTACAAATATACCTATGTCCCTTTGTTGTAGAACTGAAATGAATTATTTCAACGAGTTTAAAATATGCATTTTGGAGGACAAACGCGATAAATACCCATCAATTTTCCTAACAGGTTCAGGCATCAAGAATGAACGAGTCATGTCCTTTGAAACAAAAAAAAATCATATAAACGGACAAACGTTTAATCTTTTGACAATGGTTTAAAATTCATTTATTCACGGAAGACAAATATAATTTCCCTGTTTCCCAATACGAAGATGTACCATCAACTCCTGAGTATTTTTCAGGCTATTTTAATCTTTCATTTTAGCATCGCGTCGCCTAATAAAACATTATTTCACTTGATAAATATTAGTGCTGAGTTGAATGCCGTGTCCGAAAGCTCAGCTTATCTATTAAAATAAACCCTCGCCTACAGGAAGAGAATCTTCCAATAAGCACAACTCTGGTGAGCGCCTTTTCATACGTTATTTCTAAGTTGCTGAAGGTAACATTTCTGGAAATGAAGAAATCACGAAAAAAGGATAATGGAACTGGACTCACAGGGCAAAGAAGGTCAACTGCCGCCTCTCAGTCAGGCATGAAATCAAATTGAACGGCCTTGATGCTCGACGAGAAAGTTGATGAAGAACACATTTGCATTCGTTATAACTAGCATGAAATGCGTCCGAAAACATTTCCGCGCTTCATTCCTATTTCTTGCAATGAAAAATCAATTGGAACGGCAGATTAATTTTCTCAATCACGTGTGACATTATTTGACAGCACCACAAGATTAGTCACTGAACCCGAAGTCAACTCCTTTAACGAATAAGTCAAGGAGCGTAATTCAATAGGCAATGATGGAAATACAAGCTCGAGCGATTTACCTAGAATTGTAAGCTCAGACTAACCACTATGAATCTTACGACCTTAAAATAAACACGATCAATTTTAACGTCAGCATGACCATCCTATGCATTTACTAATAGCAGTCATGACGAGAGAGAGAGAGAGAGAGAGAGAGAGAGAGCAATTTCGAAATCGCAAGTTGGTGTCATCACCAGCATCTCAATAGACAATCACCCGCCATTGAGAAGATCGGCCAGACTTATCGGGGAGACGACGAGGAGGACGACGACGAAGCAATAACCCTCCGAATAAGTCTGGCCTCCCAGACTCTGCTTGACTTTGATCATAATATTTGCTTAATTTGGGAACTTCTTGCCGCTGCCGAAATGTGTCATTTACTATCTCTGCCTTGTCTGCCGTGGATCAGCATCTAAGTTGAGGAAGCCATAGTATACTTTGTTCATTCTTTATACATTCATGCATACACACATGTATGCATACACAAATGCATAACATACGCGTGTATATATATACACACACATATATATATATATATATATATATATATATATATATTAGGGCTTTGCCTTGTATGATAAGGCGCCCTATGAGGTAATGTTAGACTAGCGATAATCTATACGCTAAGTCGGTTGGTATTGCACTTCCATCTTCAATGGAGTGTCTGGGGTTTTGTAGATCACTTACGAAGTCGGTATTATCTTTACGACGATGTGTTAAACTCATGGTTCGGTGAGGTTCTTGTAGAAAACACTAAGTATAAAAAATAGTATATTCTTCTGAAGTTTTACATGATGAAGATCAGGTATGATTGTACAAGTCTTCTAATAACGATAGCTTGATCGCTTCTGCCAATGATGATGGCTAATCCTATTCCTCTACATGATAAAGCTTAGGTAAAGAGGTACAGGTCTTCTAATGACGATAGCTAACTCTCTTCTGCCTGTCTACCATCTCTGTTACAAGTTATGAAGGAACAGACAGTAGTTCGAACATATGAAACATACTATCAGATGACATAGTTTCATACGAACACACAATCGAATGAGACACGCTACAGATCACGTAGGCCGTTTGAATAATAGGTCGGGGTAGTTGTCTCAAGCAGGGAGCTTGGACTAATGTTTATAAACAATTGAATGACTACAGGTGACGGCATGTTATCTTAGCTTACATACTTATTGTATACGTCATCTTTAGCGTCTCTAGTCTGATCACATTCCTGCAAGCAATCTGGTTGACCTCTTTAGTTTTAGACTTTTATATATATGGACTAACATTCCATATTTTTATTATGTAAACACTTACATTAGCTCGGTCAGCTACCAAAACCAGCTACTGAATATTACTCAAACTTGACTTGCATCTGACTTATAGGGAGTGTGGAATAACAGACACTATGTGAATATATATATATATAAGTAAATAAAAATTCATTGTGTACATGAATTGATTCAAGTAATAAAATATAAAACAATGATATTGGTAAATAATAGTGATCACATGATATATGATACAAGTTTTCACTTCATCTCTTTAAGATACTTATGCTACAGAAAATACTAATGTACTCTGATAATTGCATAGAATGAAGATTAACATGATAAAAATCATATTTTAACTGATAAAAATTTTCATATATGAATGATAACATTATTAATGTTTATGCTGATTGATTCGTTGATTTTATGCTAAATGTTATATATCTGATTCATTAATTCATATATTAACTCATAAATAACTGCAGATAATGGTAAGATATAAGGTAACAGATTGATTATAGGCTACCTGATTTGTTATACATATGTATATGGATTCATATAATTTATGATTAATATATGTGCACTTTAAATAGATTCCTATTGCGTACACGCAAAGATATATTTCGATTCCGTATTTATGATCATTTATATAGATTCCTAGTGCGTACACGCAAAAAAATATATTTCGATTCTGTTATTTATGATCAATTATATATAGATACATGATACTTTTTATTATATAGGATAACATGACCGAGGTTATACTACTTCACTTTTAACTAGCTTTCGAACAACTTTCGTCCATTACACAGTTCCAGACAACCACCTATAGCCAATTGAAACGGCCTTTTTCAATGGTTAAAACAAGGGGAAAATTTGCCTGGGCGGGTCCAACGTTCTATTTTGCGCTCAT
Organism: Macrobrachium nipponense; assembly: GCF_015104395.2. Lineage (NCBI taxonomy): Eukaryota > Metazoa > Arthropoda > Malacostraca > Decapoda > Palaemonidae > Macrobrachium > Macrobrachium nipponense. The sequence continues at coordinate 32,456,341 of NC_061102.1, read as the reverse complement.
ACTTATTCTCTGCATCCTAAGCTACACGATTACGTTCGCGATGAATAGATCATCCCAGCACGAGTCCTTCGCCAGCAAAGTAGAGTTGAATATCCTTCGGGTCGTAATTGTCGGAAGTATGTCCCTTTTTGTAGTCGATTCCGACAGTAGCCGGAGCATTCCGCATTAAAACGAGATTAACGACGAGATACGGTGTCGGTCGAAGAAGTCCATGAAATTCCTTTCACATTGTAGGCTGTTGTTACTTGACTGTAGTCGTCCGCTGCGACGAACGATTTTTTGAAGTTGCGATGTGAAACTCTCGTACTGCAGGATACTGTAACCAGGTTCCATTAATCAGCCTGCAAGTGAAATTATACTTGTCACAAGGGCAAAGTAAATTCAGACGACATCCAAATACAGGGGAGGGGAGAGAGCCATTTAGACCAGACTTAACCCACATGAATTCGCTGATATTTTGGAATTCAGAAGAGTCCGCTGTACAAACTTTTTTATCCATGGCATTAACAATGAGTGAACCTATCCAGGTCTATGATGACTCGTAAAAATATCCATAATTATAAAAAATAAATAGATATCAATACGAATCTCAAAGAAAATTCGATATTACTGGTAGTAAGTTACTAGACAAAGAAGTGGAAAATGGAGCTATTTGTAAGATTGCCAGGCAGCATAAGAGTCAAAGAGAATATTAATCATGATTCTATGTGCCCTAACAAAAGTTTCATATTCAATTTTCTCGTGCGCATCCTCTGAGGTTAATTTTTTTAAAAAACTTTATTAATAGGTAGGAGATGCAACGAAAAAACCCACGATGTAACTAATTTCTAAATAAACTTTGGGTTTTCCAAGAAAATGTGCAATTTTTCCCATGAATGTTTTACTTGAATTGTAATAGGCTAATGTTACAAGTAAATATTTCATATTCATATCGTGATACTTCCAAATGTCTATGAGGTTCAGAAAAAATTAATTCATTTTGATGTTATAGAAATTCTATTTCCTTATTTTGTTTATTAATTTTAAAATGATTGCAAGTTGTATTGCGCACACCGATAGACACTTGTACCTAACGTCTGCCTTGCCCATGAGAAGTTCGGGCTAGGCATTCCTTTCTCCAGTCAATCTGCTTTGCAATCGCGAGATGAAGCCTGTGTAAGCAGATTATTGAGGTTAAAAGGAACAAATGCTGATACGGCAATGATGACGTCGTCACTTGGCAGGAGATTGCTCTCAGCCAGCTAAGAGTTACGTTACTTGCTGTAAGAGATACGACTTTAGTATTTTCAAATGATAGTTTTTTAAGTGTTTTAATTCTCCACCCACATGAGAAGAATGTCTGAAAAAAAAACAACAGTACCAAATTGAACAATATTAGTTTCATGTTGGCATTATGTTAAATAAATATTCCTTATTCAAACTATATGAAAAAAAGAATTTTCCCAAAAATTAAAATATATATATTATTAGCCCTGTATAAGATTCATATAGGATTATTCCATAGATAACATTTTCACTTCTAGACTTCCTGACTTTAAAATCTCTTTTATTTTATTTTATTTATTTTATTTATTATTATTTTATTTATTTATTTATTTATTTAATTTTTTTTTTCATTGACTACGAACCTATAAATCACCGGGAGACAATATGTCAGTAGGTTTTGATATGTGTTTTAGCTTATTTGTCATTACTAAAGCGTTAAGTTAGAGTTCAAATCTTTACGCATATATATTTGGATATTTAATGGTTACGTTTTGCTTATTGATATTATCGTGATCCTTTTTTATTATAATTTGTAACCCTTCCGACTTCTTAACGGAGTTGTATTAATTATTGACTCCCCATTGTATCCCTATTTATTTTATTTTTTTATATTTATATTTATTTTATTTATATATTGGTATAATTTGATAATTAATGGTTGGCTTGAATATGTGGAAAAGTTCTAGCGACGTACCGTATAAGGCTACTTGCGGCATCAATTCTATAGATACAAGATATAAATGATAAAGGTATTTAAAACCGCGAGAACCGCTATAATCCAGTCCGGATCCAACATCACGAGTTGTAACTCGTAAGACATTGACACTTCCTATTTAAATATCCGTTATTCTACCAACCGATTGACTCTGGGTGATAAAATATATTATTGGTTTTCTAATGGAAAGGAATTCACACAACGTGTTAAGGAGATTATTATTGATTTACACCACCCAGAGTCAGATTATCATGTGTTGAATTCCATGTTACTGATTTAGCACTCATAAATATTCGTAACGCACTCAATTGCGGTGTTTGTTTTTAGTGCTATTAACTCTATAACGTGTCAAGGAACTATTAACACTAAGAAGTGGTTTATTTCCCTCTGTCAGACTTGTAATTTCTGTTAATAATTCTACGTATATTCTTTCAAGGATTGATTTGGCACAGGATAGGCTCCTAAACTGACAGGTTTTCTTAGTGTATCCCTTGTTTTCATGACACGTGTTACAATTAGTTATGTGCTTTTTATATCTGTAAGCATTGTAGGCCAGTAAAATAGTGATTTGGCTTTCTGTGACATAGTAGAGAACCCTGGATGACGGAATGCAACCAGTTTATGACGATTGGTATGAAAGAGATTATTATTACTACCTGGTCGTTAGTCATCTGCTGTGTTCTTCGGGTTTTCCTCGTCACAGACCTACATATAATATTACATTTGATTACATTATTCTGATACACATACTTTAAATGTACTTTTGCTTTAGGGTTTCTGCTCAAAAGTGTTTATTGTTTTTGCTTAGCCACTGACCCTGTTTCCGTTTCGAAGTGTTTCTTGTTTTGGTGTTTATTGCTGCTGACTCTGTTTCCGTTTCGAAGTGTTTATTGTTTGGGTTATGTCTGGTTGACTCTTGCTTTGTTCAGTTTGTAACAGTTCTGCGCTCCAACCCAGATATTCAATGCTCGCGATCTCTTGGGTTAAGGAATTTTCCTGTTTAGATACGGTTTTAACAATAGGTACGGATGTTTCTATATTTTTTAGTATAATTAATGGTTTTTTGCTGTATGGTGCGGGATTGCGGGATAATGCGTCAGCTATGATATTTGCTTTCCCAGGTAGATATCTTATCTTGGCTCCAATAACCTGAATGATCATTTGTCACCGAGTTCCTTTTGGACTGTGATTAAAGCCTTTGAAAAAACTCGGTAAAGGACTCATGTTCAGTAAGGACTTTATCAGGATAGCCATAGATTATGAACTTAAAATATACTAGTGAGTTAAAGATACCTAGCCCTTCCTTGCCTATTACTGTATATTTACTTTCAGAGGGCTTTAGTTTACGTGAATAAAAAGCTATAGGGAAGAACTGTTTATCATATTACTGAAGTAGTATCCCTCTTACCCCTTGGTCTGAGGCGTCTGTTGCAATAAAAAAAAAATTCCTTAGTTAAATCAGGGATTTTTAAGTTAGGTAAGCTGCATTTTTCGCTTTTAAGATATCGAACGCCTGTTGATGCTTTTCAGACCATAATAAATCTACGCTCTTCTTCGTAAGATCTGTTAAAGGAGCTGTCATGATTGAAGAGTTACATATTTACATACGATTGTAATACCCACTACAGCGCAAAAGTGCTGTATCCCCCTTTTACGTTAATAAGTACCGGAAAGTTATGAATAGCCGACACCTTACCATGGACTACTTTAAGACCTTGACTAGACACATAAAACCCAGATAAACATGTTCGTTTTAAAAAACTCACATTTAGATATTTTACTCTGAGATTATTTGTCTTTGTCTCTGTAGCACTAGCTCACTTTATGTGAATGTACTTCTAAGGTATTAGAAAAGATTACAAGATCATCCATATAGGCATGTAGGGTATCCCCTAAAAATCTCCAAACACTATATTGTAATTGGGGTGCAACGTAAGCCGGAGGCATACGTAAAAATTGATAATGTCCCCTGAGTGTGCTGAAAAAAAAACGGTGTATGAGGTACAATCACTTAGGTAATGGTATCAGGTAAAAGCCTTTAAGTAAGTCCAAGTTGGTGAAAAAAATTTATTCTAACCTAACAGAGATAAGATGTCGTCGGTACATCGCACTGGAAACTATCGGAAGTCGTTTCCTTGTTTAAGCGACAGAATCTACGCAGATACGGCGAAATCCGATCTTTTATGGCATGACATTTGAGGGAAAAATTATATGGGCTTATTTGATTTCCTAATGACTCCTATTACTAACATTTTTCGTCATTTATCTCTATTTTGAAATTTCATTGAGAATCTATACGAAGGTACGTAATATCATTTCATGTTTGTCCTTAGACCGTGTTTTGTGTTAAATTACATCCGTTTTTCTCAGAGATCACTCGCTAGTGGAGAAACTTCCTGGTATTCAGGTAAAAGATAAAAAAAAATTCTGCTGAATCACCTCTGCTTGAATGACTTTACGGATATTACTTTAGATAGATTATCAGAGAGATTCATCCACGACTGGTTGGGCGTGATTAAAAATTAGCAACAATAAAAAATGCGATATTTATAACCCTTCCGTATCCACGATATGTATACTTTTAGGGCTTTGTTCGCGGAAATCGTTATATTTCAGAGTGTCGGGAAGGATTAAAATTTCATTTCCCAGCAAAGTCTTTTTACACGCACTAAGACGTTCGAGGGTGCATGTTTCTCGAAATTTTGCGTGCAAAGTGCGACTGCGGTTGTGGAGATTCTGTTGGGTCATTTGAACAATGTTACGATTTATGAGACAAATGTATAGTTCCTTTATATAAGTTATTATTTGATTAACTGTCTCATTTTTGTTCAAACGGATTTTAATATGTTTGAAGGTTTATAGGATTTTCCTTTGATACACAGCTTAATTTTGCAGGATGTAAGATAATATGTATCCCAATAGATGGATCTTACAATTACACTACATACAGATCAACGTTTTTTTATAACTATAGAGGTATCTGTAAACGCTCGCTTATCCGGACTTCTCATTAGGGAAGTTCGAACAACAGACGGTGAGTCCGTAAATACTGGTAATTAATTGTACTAAAGGAATAAATAAGATATTCTAATTTTTACGGCGCGTACAGTTGGGCTTAATCCACCAGTATTTTATTATAACTTAATGTATTAAAATTAAAACGAAAAACCTGCTCTGATTACTTATACGGTCGTGTGTTTCATAGGAAAAATCCTTTTTAATTCAAAAAGATATTGGTATGAACCAACATCGCTTTTCCCCACTCTGCTAGAGTCGCTTATTGTGTGGAATTTGCTTTGCTTTGAACACTTCGGCAGTTTTTCGACTGACCTTGACCGCTTGACTAGGTGACACAGTCACCGAGTTTGCTTGTTTGATTCTGAACGGGCTACTGTTTCTATTTCTTTTTGTAATAATTAGGATCCTTCTCTTTATTACCATCGGCAACGTATGTGTGTTTTTAGCATTATGTTGCTGGTTACGTATAAAGCAATGAATGATGAACTATTAGGAACTGAGCGATTACTAATAAGACAAGTTATCTCTACTGTATTCATTTTTAACTGTTTGTACTTCATTCTTTGCTAAAATTTGAAATAGTGAGGGATCCTGGTCAGCGCATTTAGCCTGATGAAAGTTTTTTACAGACATGTTATTCCTTGCAATCCAGCCATATTTTTAAAGTTAAGTTGAGTCATGAGGTTCGATATTTTATATAACTCAAAAAACTCAAGGCTAAAATGCGATCGGACTTTGCAAAGGAGCATTTATTGTCATGACCCGCAAATAGTGTTACCTCTAATTTATATAGATTTGTACGGGTGTTTCCACTTGTGTTTTTGTGTGTTTTCTAAATCACTACGGTGCTTACGACCCTATCCATGCATCTGTATAAATACAGACGTCCACTGCGTAAACGCATATTCACTGGTTTAATATGATTTGTTACGTAAGGGATTAATAATCACCCAAAATGATAAATTAACATAGTATATGAGTTATGATATTTCAGTAGAAGAACTTATCTGGAAACAGACACTCAAAGATAAAAACTCGCAGTAGCGAAATCTCAATGATATAGATAATTTCTGTAAAAAAGTAAGATTAAGAATGTCTCGTAACTTCAGCCACAGGAATAACGAAATTCTAACCTGTAAAGGTAAAGGAAACACTCAAAGTTACTCCAATGAATAAAAAATTGTACTTAGCTTGCTTTTGTGGGAAGTCCACGGTGTTCCGATAACGACACACGGCCTTGGTCCTCCTTCTCTATTTAGCGGTTTGGCTTCAGTTTCCCCCCGTGCGCGTTGTTTCGATGATTCGAGCCCTTGAAAGATCCGATGCTGCAGACGCGTTCGGTTTGTTTCTTTTGTTTCAGTGCCGGAAACGCTCACTACGATGTTTTCTTGAATGATTCTAATGAGAGACGAAGCTTGCGTTGTCGTAGGAAAAAGGACACTTCGGTTTTGTTTCTTGAAGTTATTCACTAATGATGATACTAAGTTGCTTGAAGAATCTCTTGCTTTCGTCGTCGTTAAAGAGTTCTTATTGTTTTTCCTGAAGTCGCTCACTATGTGCTTGAAGAATCTGCTGCTTCCGTCGTCGTTGACTTCTTATGATACATGATTTATTATTCTGGTTTTTCTTCGTAGGACGTTGTAGAGTTCTTCTGGTACGTGGCCACCAAATATTAGGGCTTTGCCTTGTATGATAAGGCGCCCCCTATGAGGTAATGTTAGACTAGCGATAATTATACGCTCCAAGTCGGTTGGTATTGCACTTCCATCTTCAATGGAGTGTCTGGGGTTTTGTAGCTCACTTACGAAGTCGGTATTATCTTTACGACGATGTGTTAAACTCATGGTTCGGTGAGGTTCTTGTAGAAAACACTAAGTATAAAAAATAGTATATTCTTCTGAAGTTTTACATGATGAAGATCAGGTATTGATTGTACAAGTCGTCTAATAACGATAGCTTGATCGCTTCTGCCAATGATGATGGCTAATCCTATTCCTCTACATGATAAAGCTTAGGTAAAGAGGTACAGTCTCTAATGACGATAGCTAACTCTCTTCTGCCTGTCTACCATCTCTGTTACAAGTTATGAAGGAACAGACAGTAGTTCGAACATTAGAACATACTATCAGATGACATAGTTTCATACGAACACACAATCGAATGAGACACGCTACAGATCACGTAGGCCGTTTAATGAATAAGAGTCGGGGTAGTTGTCTCAAGCAGGGAGCTTGGACTAATGTTTATAAACAATTGAATGACTACAGGTGACGGCATGTTATCTTAGCTTACATACTTATTGTATACGTCATCTTTAGCGTCTCTAGTCTGATCACATTCCTGCAAGCATCTGGTTGACCTCTTTAGTTTTAGACTTTTATATATATGGACTAACATTCCATATTTTTTATTATGTAAACACTTACATATATATATATATATATATATTATATATATATATGTATATATTAGCACACAAAATTTTAACGTGAATACAGCATATAAATGCAAACTATTCTATATATATATATATATATATATATATATATATATATATATATATATAGATATATATCCACACACGCACACACACACATATATATGTGTATATATATATATATATATATATATATATATATATATATATATATATATATATATATTCGTTTTACTTTACAATCAACTGCCGGACGAAATAAAATATTTACGTCAAGTAAGTGGAATCTTGCAGATACAAACACCCAAAAATAATTCTAAGTTTTACCATTTTTTAGGCACTGAACACAGACCAAAATGAAAAAGAGAGCTTGTACATATCAGAAGCAGGACTACTTATGAATACATAAAAGAAATCAGTTTGCTTAGAATTGTCCCAAAGATAATAAAGCGAGGAGTGTTGAGAGAGAGAGTGAGAGAGAAAGAGAGAGGAGCAGAGAGACGAGAGAGAGAGAGAGAGAGAGCGGGAGATGAGAGAGAGAGAGAGAGTGTGTGTGTGTGTGTGTGTGTGAAGAGACAAGCAGATGAGAAAACTTAGGATGTGTTGGGAAGATGGAACGTTATGTGTTAGGGTGTTTGGTCGGCCAGACAGAATGACAGGAGAGAGCTTGGTAAATGAGATGCATGAATTAGACGTTATGAATACCTGCAGAAGAGAAAGGGTGAGAATAAGAATGAGTGGAGGGCTCCAAGCTCAAGTGTGAAGTTTTGGAATATATTGGAGGTGGGATGAGCATTTACGATGCTTGTCTTTAATATAAAAAGTATAAAAAAAAGAAAATAAGAATATATATAGTTATATATACATGTATATTGGGTGTTTCGAAATTAGCCACCCCACCCCCCCCCCCTCCACTGAACAAATGGAAAGTTATGAAGTTTTCTGCTATACATTATCTTAAGTTTCTATTAAGCTATTTTTCATTTTACATTTCTTGTATTTTTAGACTGAGTGACGGAGTTAAATACAGCCATGGCTAACGACTCGGAGGAAATCAGATGGATTGACCAAATCCAGGCAGAGAGGCCAGGGATGCTGGCGCATCCTTCATTTCACGTTCCTGGATAACTAAATACATTAAAAGAGATGAATCCTTTGTTAAGAGAAACTGGAACAAAAGTCCATGTGACTGTCATCGCGAAAAGTGAGAATCTTGGATGGCCTGAAGTCCTTTCTCAGGAGTCAAAAGACAGCTGAGGCAGTAAGTAGACCAAGAAAGTCTTTACGTAAATTGGCGCTTGAACTAGAAACAAAACGAGGAAAAAAGAGAAGTTATAGTGCTGTATATCGTGAGTTGAAAAAATCTGGTATCAAGCCATTTTATGTTATCAGCAAGCCCAACATCACTCAGCAACAGAGAGAAGACCGTGCATGGTTTTGTGGTTCATTTCTTAAAGATTGGGATGAAGCTGACTTTCTCCATGTTGCCGCATCACTTGAATTCTTTATTTACGTAGTCAGGAAGCGCGCACAGTGAACTATGATGGTATACCAAGCCTCGGCAACCTACGAAGAGAGGTGACCGAAGTGCTCAGGGAAATGGAGTTTGAGTCTCGGCTTTTTTGCGATTTGCTGAAATCATATCCCTCAAGAATGCAGGCTGTGGTACTGGCAGATGGAGGCCACACAAAATATTAAGTACTCAGAGAGAAGAGAAACATAAATAAATACCTATTCTGAATTACTTTTGCTTTTGACCATATCAATTTGTAGAGGATAGGGGGGGCTCTAATTTCGAAACACCCTGTTACATATATATATATATAAATATATATATATATATATATATATATATATATATATATATATATATATATATATATATTTATGACATAGACTTCCATCTGTGTTAAATGGATGGCACGTCTGTACAACCCGCGGTAAGCATGCATAGAGCTGGTAAGGATACAGGACATAAGTGCTAAGTCAATTCATCTCCAACTTCATAGACAAACTCACCCAAAAAGCATGATCATTCATGACTTGCTTCTGAGTTCTCCTCTTGAGGAGCTTAAGTATGACCTTTCCTGACTGGATACCAGAGAGAGAGTTAACTTCCCTAATAAATGATACAGGCGAAACCTCATTTGGCCTACCAAAATGATGGACCTGGGATACAATTTACGGAATATTCATCTCCAACGGTTTTGATAACCACCTGGTGTTGACTCTCTTGTCATGTGTATCCACGCGTTATTTTCTCGGGCATAGTGTCTCCCAAAATGATTAAGAGGACCTGTAGACAAAGGATGAAGTGGAAGGTGAAAAGGGAGAGAAACTAATACTCTTACGAAGAATGTGACCAGCAAAGGCGCAAAATGAGAAAGAGACAGTGCAACGACTGAGAGAGACTTCTCATCCAAGGTACGATAAGTAAATGGGAATGACGACGTTCCAGTACTTATACGGAGGTAGCAGATGACAAATTCTTCCAGCAAATAAGTTACAGTGAAACGTTATAACGTAATAATAATAATAATAATAATAATAATAATAATATATGCACACAATAGCAATTCCTCCAGGTTTTCAAACTAAGTTATTCATGGTTTCAAACATTGGACAAGTTTCATCAACACCTGAGAGAGAGAGAGAGAGAGAGAGAGAGAGAGAGAGAGAGAGAGAGAGAGAGAGAAGCCAATCAATAGGTAAAAACACGAGCAATAACGTTTCAAAATAAAGAGATTACGTGAGGATTCAAAATTTCCTCACTTGGAAAATTAACTTTGACAATTTACTATTCAATATTAAACAAAATTACCGTGTTTGTCCCAATATCTAAAGTTAATATTTATATGCACACACCCACGAACATACTAGTAAAGTAAAACTTGAGAGAGAGAGAGAGAGAGAGAGAAAACAATCATTGTTCGTTCCTCTTCTACTCTAGAGAAAACGGGGTAATGCGGAGCCTTATCAATCGCTATCAATTTAATTTACTTACTTTAGAAAATCTGATGATCCCGTTACCTCGAATCGTCGAGTCTAAACATATGGGACTTACGAACGGAAAACAAAACAATTTCTTTCTCTGATTCAAATACTATTCGGATGATTGATAAGTTTATAATAGTGGCTTTCTTATTTTTTCCTTTTACTTAATTCCAAAGCTCCCTTTGCACTATAAATCTACTTGACTTCAGTTCCATGTACCTTTTTTTTTTCGTATGGTAAACATCTTCCATTCCTTTGACCTGCATTGCGAATGGAAAGCGGCATTTTTCTTCCTTGTCTTCAGTCATGGTTGAACCCAATCACTGTGGCTGATTAAGGCAAACAGGGCCACTCAGCGAGCGTTAGGTTAGTCCATTACTTTCATTAAAGCTGGAAGAGTCGGGTTAACTCACGCTGCTGCTTCAAGCTACGCAAAATACTGTCTTAGGATGCTCCTTTTGCGGGGATTCAAGCGCTTCATTATCTCCTAATATCATTCTACCTAAAAATATCCATCGTTTACTCTGAGAACTTTATCTTTAATTTATGTTTCCAATAAACTCCAGGTGATGGAATCTCTCACATTTTAGCAATGTGCATTGTATGAACTTTAGGGGATTGTTCAAATTTCTTTGTTTCATTATGGGGGCGTTATAATATCTATCTATCTATCTATCTATCTATCTATCTATATATATATATATATATATATATATATATATATATATATATATATAATATAATACATATATAATATACATATACTACACATATATACTAAATATATATATATATATATATATATATATATATATATATATATATATATATATAGATAAGAGAGAGAGAGAGAGAGAGGAGCGAGAGAGAGAAGAGAGAGAGAGAGAGATAAGAGAGAGAGAGAGAGAGAGAGACGAGAGAGAAGCAGAGAGAAAGAGAGAGAGAGAGAGAGCAATGTAAAAATACCAAAACTATCCAAAACTATCAAGTATTAAACCACTTGGGAATACTACGTGTGATGCAAGCATTATACATCACACAATTTTGAAATATCCATTACATGCTCAAGTAGCGGGCCATCACTGGCCACTCCGACCCTTGGGCACGGCCAGTATATTACGATAAGCATAGTATTATTTTCGTGTGCAGTGATGGGACCGTGGGCACCACCAATTTTGACGTTTTAATCACATTCCTTAGCCAATAGAGATAACTCTTATCTAGTTTCAAAAAGTTGGGAAACACAAGAGGAAAGGATTTCATTATTACATCTATCAACTTGTTATTCCATCTATTCAGTGCCAACACCTCATCAAACAAACTTTTATCTTCATCTATTTCTCTTAACCAATTATATTAACAAGTATTCTTTGGTAACCATGCATTTTCAAAAATCAACCCTTTCTAAACTTTTCCCAGAAGACTCGTTCTATTCCCATTTTCCTCTTGTACTCCAACTCTGCACACAATTTCATCTTTTGCCATATAACCTACCAACGCATTTATGCATTTAAGCCACCCACCACAATCACTGTTCAAGGTCCACAACCATGTACGGATTCTGACCCCCAACACAAGGCTGAACTTCTGACTTCCATAATCATGCTCTTTACCAGGAGGTCCGTGAAGCCAATCAGGTAACCTTGAATACGCATGTGTACTCAAAGCAAACTACTTTTGAATACAGTGCTCGAATGTTACCTGCATGGAATGATGAAAGAACATCTTGGTTCCATTTTGTTGGTAATGAGAGACAGGTTCAATCCTGGTCCTTACAAAGTCACAATTACAACCTTTTCTCCTACCATACCCAATCTCTCTCAAACAATTCCCTAATTCCACATTTGGATTCTTTTACCTGTTTCCAGAATCTCTATGATAAAAGGGCTCTACCCGAGACAATATCACTCTTTACACTTCCAATTCGTGCTTAGTCTCACTCTTTGCCAAAACATACAGCTCTCTGTTAACAAATCAGCTGACAGGTACTTCTGTTTTGCTCCACATTGACAGACACCTAAAGCTCGAGGATGCTGTATCTTACCCTTTTCTTCGTTTTTGTAGTAGCAGTGTCTGGAACTGTAAATCCCATGGAACCTAGCTACTGAGAAACCTATAATTCAAGTATTTTCTAAATAGTACCCAGGAGGGAAGACGTGGGTAACATTAATCTCACATTAAAAGACTGATCTACCCTCACGTGGGAATTTTCTTCCACCCAAAACCCTTCACTACATACATATACAGAGAGAGAGAGAGAGAGAGAGAGAGAGAGAGAGAGAGAGAGAGAAGAGAGACTTTCTCAATGTAGGAATGAAATACTCTCCATTTAGTCACACAGCCCACAGCCAGCAAACGGCTGAAGCAGAAGCACTGTAATTATACGTATTTCACATTAACCTGTTTTTACTATCGTCATTTCCCCTATTATGATTTTTTTATGTTTTTTCAATATCCTTTTTGCCGATGCAAATGCTTCTACAAGGCACTGCCATGGGGTAAAGCAATTTTCACTAATGACTGGGAGTTTAATTCCACTATACTGTCATTATAAAACTGTGGTCCCCGTAACTTAAATATATTGTAATGCTAATATTTAACATACTAATTAAGAATTTCAGGTTTATCTAATATATGTGTGATGCCAATACAACTCACTCCCCAGACAACAACTGAACATTACGTACCTCCACACTAATTCTTAATTTAAATAATGTACATCATCCAAGTATTTGTATATATTACGAACTAATTCCTAAATATTCATGACAAGAGCGTCCATCCTAATTTCCTCTCTTCTTACGTAAACAAAGAATTTTTGTATCTATTTCATGCCTTACTATAAACTCCAAGATTCAAAATATATTGGTCTTAATTTCTCATATTTTCATTTATGATTTAAATCTTCAAATACAGCATTCTTTTAGCTGCGCTTGTAAAATATATCATATCTTATCGCTCTCACCTTTATAAGATGCGACAGTCTTAACTCTGTTATCGCTACGGTATAAGGGGTACATTATCCTTATAATAACATGCGCCACAAGGTACA
>NC_061102.1:32370359-32437859 GCF_015104395.2 Macrobrachium nipponense | reverse complement strand
AGTAATGTATGGTACAACTAGATAGAATTTTTTAATATTGAAAGCACTCTAAGCTTTCATAATCTCCATTTGAATGAGAAGCTGTGCATGTATGTGCCACAGACTGAATGCCAAATAGGTGCTGATGACAATTCATCAGCGTTATAAGCAAAATACCGAAAAGGCTTTCAGACATTAGGAAATTAGAAAAAATACTGAGAGTTCTCAGGAATAAAAAAGAAAATTCCTTAAATCGAACATAAGAAATGTATAAGGTGAAGAAGACAGAAGAAAAGGAGATTTGAGCGGATGACTTTGTTACAGCAACAGCAATATTCCATTAAAATTCCTTCCTGAATCTATGCACAGGATTTTAGGAAATTAAAGTGAAAAATCCGGCAACAGTATGAAACGCTTGTGAAATATCATCAGCAATATTCATATTGGCATATATACAAAATAAGCGAATAACTTAAAAAGCATGGAAAAGGGGAGTGTTACAACCTGATCAAATGGGATAGACAACGTTCCAAATTGAACTGAAGATTATGCGAGATTACTGAATAAAACATCTGCCAATAATGGCATGAATAATAATCAACATTACTGGGAAAAAATAATCGCTATTTCAAATAACTCATTCCGAAAATTAAGTTTCTCAGATGCTGCTGAAGTGCGAAAATGAGAGCAATATTGCCATAATGTTCGAACAGATAGATGACTTGCAGCATCTATGCCTTTGGCATCAAGCTTTAAAAAAGTAATAGAAAGAAAAAAAAACGCTACCAAAATATATTCAAGTATCCTCGAATATTCAGAATTATGAATTACAAACCTTTCAGTCTCATGCTCTAGTACCGATCCACACATTTTCTGATCCACCTCCAGACTTCTGTACCGCGTTCTGTTTTCTTTTCAAGGCACCTAAAATCTAAAAGAGTCCAGAATTACTTCCTAGTGGGATACCAAATATATCAGCAGTGCGGTTTTAGTTCCTCGTTGGACGAGTGGTTTACGTGCTCGCCTACAGATTTGGTAGTCCCAAGTTCGATTACTCGCTCTGCCGACGTGGAGTCAGAGAAATTTGTTTCTGGTGATTAGAAATTCATTTCTCGATATAATGTGGTTCGGATCCCACAGTAAGTTGTAGGTTCCTAGCCACGTAAAAAATATTTAATCTTCGGGCCAGCCCTAGGGGAGCTGTTAATAAGCTCAGTGGTCTAGTTAAACTAAGATATACTTACTTATTGAATACACCGCATGCAGTGAGTTTGGCTACAATGTCAATGTTGCCTTGAATGTAAGAAACTAGGGACTCGAGAAGTCCAATGGACCTAAGAGCAAATTTCTATTAAGCGCAAAGACCCTATGGGACCTGGGATTGGTTGAGATTAATGAAGAGCAAGACATAACATACTGGAAGTTCCAGTTTGTAAAGATGTTTCACATTTAGGCCGAAAAGGGAGGCCCCTAAAGACCATGAAGACGAGAGGCACTCCTCAGAAGCGCCCTATGCCCAGATGATCAGTCTATGAAAGCTACGCCATAACAAGGATCACAACGAAAAACTGAAAGTGAAACGAATAAAGTAAGAGAAGCAAAATTGATGGTAATGTCAAGAGAAGAGCGAGGAAAAGTGTCTAAACCCTGGTTTGAGAAATGAGTTGAAATTAGGGATCAGAGGATGAATAAAGTGTTGAACATCTGAGGCAAAATGAGGAAAATAAACTGAGAGCGATGAAAAGTAAAAATGAAAAAAGAATGGAACTCAAGAGGAAATAACATCAGAGTCCATAGACGAGGGCGAGAATGGAGGGGGGATCATTTATCACTGATAATCATATTGTTGTAAATTTTAAGCAATCAACGTATCCATGCCGTTAAAGATGACAGCAACACAAGAGAGAGTCGAGACGGTAAATCCCGACCTATGGTACGTTACGTTCTCAAGTTTGGGCCAAGCAGCTTCATTCTGCAGTACTTATTTAGGGGTAAGTGGTTGTACACCGAAGCGATATACGGATACACACTGTTTTGGGTAAAATATTGTTATGACTTTGTTCTCGTTAGCCTGCTAGTATGTATGTAGGTATAATAAATATATACATATTATATTATATACTATATATATATATATATATATATATATATATAAAATATATGTGTGTATCGAAAATAATGTACCTCCATGCAAATCACCACATTCTTTCAATCACCTTTCATATCTCTACATACCCTCCAAGGCGATTTATATGGACATGTCTCCTTTATAGAAAAAAACTGTTTTCTCGTCAGAACCAACACCTTTGATGAATCTCGCCCAACACTCTTTAATCTCTCACGTTTATATCAGATTTCCCCAGAATTTATTGAGCTTTCATCCCTAAAACGGTGATCCACTTTAATAAACACAAATAGAAGAGGAATCGGCAATTCGTGATTTCAGCGTGGGAGAATTCCACCGAATTCTCCGGAGTTCCATATGACATTTCTTACAGCTTTTTTGTTTTCTTTTTCCGTTGGTTAAAACCCGAATCCCATTCAATTTTCTCTCCACGATTTTTTGTCTTTAGAATCTCCTGCTACATTTCCCACAGAATTTATCGTTTTCAAAATGCTCGACTTAAAATGACTCCCGTTAATTGATTCTCTATTCACCACAGTCGCCCTCCTCAAAGCCCGTCCCATCCCCATCTATTGTAAGTTGATATCTGTATGCGCTTTTCTTTTTTCCCTATTTTTTTTGTTGTTGTTCAGGCTTGGTTGGACCCAATCACTCGGGTTGATTAAAGCAATTAGGGCACTCAGTGAGCGTCAGGTTAGTTCATTACTTGCATTAAAGTTGTAAGAGTAGGGTTAATCCGCCCTGTTGCTTCAAGTTATGTATCATACGCGGCTTACGATGTTACTTCGAGGGAGACTTATGAGTTTTATGCTCGCTAAGTGGCCTACTCTGGACCTGAAGCGGGTACATGATCAAGAGAGCTCGCTCAAGGGCCCCGCTTTCATCGAGGACACCCGACTATACATCCTTGCCAATTCCGCCAATTTCAGTAACACTTCGACGATCCCTCCAATTTCTGTTTTACTTCGGGTTAGTCAAATGGCTTCGTCTTGCGCGAGGTTTATTGTTCATGAGTCTGGCTTGTTTCGAGGGCCTCTCCAAGGCTTCCTTTCTTCTTGGATTAAATACAGGGAACACAGTTCTGCGGCTGCTGGGAAATTTAATATTCTCTACCAATTCGACGATTCGGGCTGTTGATCTCTGATTGTTTTTCACTTTATGAGATATCTGATGAAGGGAAACCGCAACAGGACTGATACACATGGGTAATGCAGATGTAAAGCAATGATATCACGAAGTTAGAGAGAATATGATAAAAAGAAGCCAAGCTACAACAGCGAGACCCTTTACGGTCGACAAGTGCTGCATATAACAAATTTTACATTTCAATGATCATTCTAAACTTCTCTCTAATCAATGCTATCATAATTTCCAATGGAAATCAACCTCATATATATATATATATATACATATATATATATATATATATATATATTATATATATATATATATATATATATATATATATATACATCGATGTATGCTTTAAATTAAAAAATGTACATGGGATTTGATTTCGTTTTAAACATTTCCTGCATGTTCAGATTGTGTGTGTGTATATATATATTGTCTACACCTTTCCTCAGATAAATGACTCAGCAGAAGATATCTAAATAACTGCTTTAATCAACAAAGGAACAAGTTTTATAGTGCAGATATCTTAATTTTCGAGTGACAACCTAAGAACATCTAAAATCTATGAATTCATGTTTTTTCTACACTTCAATAGAAATGGTTACAGTCTTCTTGAAGTATATTTCAATGTGACTATGAAATGAATTTGACCATAAGAGTGAGTACCCCAAGGGAAATTATGTTTAACAGCATAAACTTTACACTCGAAGTAAAACAAGAAAGCTACCTCTTGGTAAAAATTATAACACTTTTCTAAAAAAAAAAAAAAAAAAAAAAAAAAACTGCCAACCCCCCACAAAAAAAACTCACAATCATCATTTTTACTCAAGAATTTACCCTGAAAAACTGCTATTTTACAAACAGACTACTACAGTGAAATTACTATTATACTACGACAGAGCTATTATCCAGGAAACATTTTTGCTGCAAAAAAAAAAAAATCCTATAAGAACTTCTACCTCATGAAGAACTTTAATGTTAAAAATTACAGATATACTCAATAATCCTTATAAAAAATGACAGTGAACGTTATTAATCTCCACTTGCAGTCAGCAACATAATCATTACCATTTCTATGAAAACAAAATACATGAAAGGCAAATGTCACTCAATATTTACCCTGGTTAATAAAAATCGATCTCTTTATCTGGTTAAACGGACGATATTCAAAGGAGACTGGCATCATAATAGTACATAATGTAAGCAAGCAAATTGCTCTCTCGCACTATTTTCTAGTCAGATTCCTTTATACATTGCCAGACTGCCATTGAACTTGAATTGGTATCGCAGAATTGCTAAATCATGGTGAGCATTAGCTGAATACAAATTCCTGCAACGTGAAACATTTCTTATATAAATCACCTATTTCTCAATCGCGATTTTCAGTAGAAGCAGTAACGCTACTTACTACTCTGTTCGGTTTAATATTTTTAGTTACATCTGTATTGAATTCTATTTAGTATGAAATACGTTAGCAGCACGAACGCTTATTTGTCACTCTGCGCCTATCAGTTATCCGTCTCTTCGTCCACATCCCCTGTTTGTAAATAAGGCCGGTGCAGAGGGAGAAGCTCTTTACTCGGCCTAATAAGGTAATTAACTGCACACGGGGAAGCATATCAGTTTCCTAGCCAATATTACGCTTTGCTGCGGACTTCCACAAATCGCTCGAGATAACTTCATCATTTTTACTTTTTGCTTTTCCTCGCTCAGAATTAGCCGGGGTTCAAAAAATGCGGGGAATTAAACATTCACACACTTCGGGACCGAATATGATGCCTTTGGTGACGAAAGGGATTCGTGGGCGAGCAAATATTGAATGAATATCCGAAAGGTATTTGTTCAATACACCACATTCAAATGTGTTTAATTACAATGTACACGTAGAATTTACAAACTACTACATATCAATCGGAAGTAGTATGATAATGATAAAAAAACACTACTAAGCATTTCGTTCATTACGATTATTGTTCACCAACTGCATTTACATGCGTTTAATTATACTGTACACGTAGTGTTTACAAACCACTGCAGATCAGTTTAAAGAATAATAGTAAATAGCAAATAAACCAATCCACTGCAAATCAGTTTAAAGAATAATAATAAATCGCAAAAAAGCAAACCACTGCAAATCAGTTTAAAGAATAATAATAAATAGCAAATAACCCAATCCACTGCAAATCAGTTTAAAGAATAATAATAAATCGCAAAAAAAGCAAACCACTGTAAATCAATTTAAAGAATAATAATAAATCGAAAAAAAAAACAGAATAGATTTTTAGAGTGAGCCTCGCAGCTTCAAGTCGTACAAACGCCGACCTGTTCAATTTCCTACAAACATTTCCGTAGCCATCATGAAGATGTGATAAAGTTAGGTGTTGCAACGAACCCTTTCTCGCGAGCTTTAAGAATCTGCAACCCTTGCAATTTGGATGGGGAAACTGCCGCTATTCGTTTACTGCTGGAAAAATGATTGTATCGCAACAGCTTTCCAGGAAAAGCACTTGAAAAGCTAAATAGATCCAGTGCACTTTCACAAGAAATGTCGGCTATGTATTCTGCCAATGGTTTGTGCCTTGCCAAAATCCTGGAAATCTAAAGTAATTTGGAAATTCTGTTGAAAAATTTTTTTCACAAATCACAGAATGATCTAAATGGCACATCTACTTAAATGAAGTAAGGCTATTTGATCAGTTATGATAAGTATAACGGACGTCACTATCATTACAAAATGTATTTTGAGAGGCTTCGAAGATATGTTAAGAACATAAATTTATCTTAAGGGAAAGCAAAATACATTATTGGTTCGTGAACATTGAGAAAAATCCCTCAAATTTCAATACGATCAACATAAAGAACAAATTTCAAAGAGCCAAGCATCAAAACAAGCAGTTACAATTTTTCGCTTACCTTGGCGTTCAACTCTTAAACGTGTTCACTGTCTCTGTACAGTGGTAAAAAGTATTCTTCGCTTCTTTATATAAAAGAATGACGACAAAAGCACAAACCTGGAACAGAAGAAAATAATATGTTAAAGGACAATCTTTGTAGCAATGTACGTATGTATATGTTATATATACATATGTCTGTGTATTATATATAAATAATCCACGATTTTCCAACACTTTTCGTTTACACATCACTACCCTCGTCAGAGTGAACAAATCGATAAGTTAAAAGTCACAGTGGCAGACAAAATAGATGCATATATACCTACATCTGACAGAGGAGATCTCGTTCACGCATAAAGGAGGATGGTTAGGGTAATCGAGAAAGTACAAGAAAGAAGGAAAGTAATAAGAACAAAAAGTGGAAACAGAAGAAGAATAGAACTTTAGGGGAAAAATGTTTTTACAGAGTAAATAAATAAAGATCGCCAACAAATGGATCTCTGAATGAACGACGAAAACGAGAGAGATCCTGCACAAATGAAGGCTCCCCTGGCTTTATGGCGAAGGCACTTTGAAGATTTGTTGCATGTGGACGAAACAAGAGAAGCACAAAAGTGAAAAGGTTTAGTTTCTGGGAACACGCTGTTGTTGAGAATGTCAGGAGGGCATTCAAGAAGTTCATAATGTTATTGAGTTGTTGCTCATTGTTTGTGAGGCATGTGTGGGAGAGTGAAAGACTCGGAAAGACGTGTAGGAGAATGAAGAACTGTTCAACTGTAAAAGGTCAAGGTGATGCAAGCGACTGCAAGAATTACAGTGGTCGTAATACCATTCACTACTCAGGGAAGGATGACACATTAAGAAAGATGACAGATTGAACGGCGAAGAACAGTGAGTATATGGATAAGGAAGAAGATTTGTTAAGAAAATGTCAATGTGTAAAAAGGTGGAAGGTTTGAGGGAAATCGCTGTACC
Organism: Macrobrachium nipponense; assembly: GCF_015104395.2. Taxonomy (NCBI): domain Eukaryota; kingdom Metazoa; phylum Arthropoda; class Malacostraca; order Decapoda; family Palaemonidae; genus Macrobrachium; species Macrobrachium nipponense. The sequence goes on along the minus strand of NC_061102.1, from coordinate 32,430,752 downwards.
TTGCAAATAAAGACAAAGAAAAGGGTTTTTGTTGCACCAACACTAAGTCGGTGTGGGGATGTGAGGATGGAAGGTGCAGAATAGTTCTTATGAGCAATGAAGATCTTTTAAAATGGAAATTAAATGTGTTATAATATGAAAAGGGAAAAGTGTCAGGTTTGGTGTAAAACTGGGTTTGAGGCCTGGGCGTATTACGTGGCTAGTGAACATCTTGAATGACAATAACATTAAGTACAAAGAAAAGCGCTGGGTAAGAAAATAAATGGTGAATTAAATGTGGAATAAATATGTTCGCAGATGATCTGGTACTGACATAGACCCCTTAAATAGAAGGACTGGTATCCTCTATGCTCGGTATCTGGAACTTGGGTCCCACCCACAATTTGTGTCAAATACATGATAGAACCTTCATTCTGGTGTCTTAAGGGGTTTTGAAGGGCGAAGAGTTCATTTGTCATACTTTTAACCTCCTACGATGTCATCTGAAGGTCATTTAAAGGTCAAATCTAGGTCATTTAAAGGTCAAATCTCATAAAAAACACAAAATCATACAGAATATTCTATATTCTCTCAATTAAAGCAATGGAAAACACACCTTAAGTTACCCTGTCACTGAATTAAAATCCATATATAAACAGTTAAGCCTGGAGAAACAACAGGAACATGTCTAAGGCAAACATATAGTTATTCTAGAAACAAAATCATTGAAAAAACAAAAAAATTCATTCCATAAATAAAACTAACATTAGGTACATGTTTATTTGTTGTTTTTAGCAGATAGTTTTTCTTTTCTTCTCAAGCAGCCAAGGTGTCTTTCTTTATCACTGTTGTCTAGCACAAATGCTTTCAAAAAAATGTTTGACAGAGTAAGGCATGCTCCTTGAATTGCAACCATTGGACTATCGATACAAGATAAAGTTTGGCTGCTGAGATGAGCTCGGCAGCAATGCAAGTTGCACTCATCAAAAAGTTTATAGGCTGAGTGTACAAAATGCACTGTTGAGAGTAGAGGGGGTACAGTTAGTCCACCTCTGCTTAAGTTTGTGAGAAACTCTGAATTAATATGATGGTCGTCGTTATCTTCAGTTTCGACACTCAAAATATTACCTCGAAATTTGTGTTCCAGATATCCAGCTAGAAAAATAATTTTATGTTTGATACTGTCATTAGATTGAACTAGGTCTTCAGTGTCAGCAATAGTGATGTCAAAGTGATAATCATCAATGCAAATGTTAGAGGTACAAGGCCACATCATTAGACTGGTGCGGCGTAGACTCGTATTTCAAAAGTGCATGGAGGTTCTTGGTTGCTGCAGCTGCCTTGATATCTACAATGTCAATGTAGAAATTACCCCCATTGCGTTGTCTGGCTTGGCCAAAGAACTTTTCAAGGGCCTCATCAGCAAACACACCAGGTAGCACATAGGTGAACTTGTACTGAGTCAATAGCCACTCTGCAGCCTCAATGCTGGGCTCTTGTAGACAGCACCAATGCCTCTGCAGTTGCTTTGTGAGCTTTTGCGTCCGACCTCGACCACCTGACCATGCACAAGAGGATATAACATCACAAGTTTCATTAGTTTCTTGAAAGTAGTGCAATTATTGGTCCATGGTTGACGACAATCATCACGCATGTTAATACCGGAATACCGATCTTTCACATTCATCATGTGGAACCAATCAGTGATCAGCTTTAACAAAAATGATGGTGCCCTCGCTAATGCCAAGTTTATCCTTTAGAGTTGAAAGGGCAGCACAGTTTTGTCATTGAAGATTTGACAAACAAAAAAGGCACGCTTTGTCTCTGCAAAGGCTTTGGGTACACAGCTGTGTATGTGATCTTGGTTAGACGGATGCCTGTTTCTCCTGTCTTCATCGTACAGTGCTTCTATGTCCTTCCATCGATGCAACATATGTTTTTCCATCTTTTATGAAAGAAAGTTCCTTATCCTGAACGGTTATCCAGTTATTTCTTACATTTTTGCAAAGGAATGAACATAGTCAAAAACAAGGGAAAGCTATGAGAATTTATAGCATTTATGAAAGCTTTACCAGGACCACCTAATTTACCATAAAACTGCAACGTTTGTGTTGCAATTATCACCTACACAAGAAATTATAGTACCACCAGCATCGCTAACGCTACTAGAGCTTCTACCAGAATTTCCTTGAGTTGATCTGAATTAAGTTTTGCAACAGGGTAAATGCGTAGTATATATTTAGGGCCACCAAAATGGCAGACAACTTCAATTACTAAAGCATGTGTTGTGAGAACTTCGGTATCACAAGAACCATTTTGAGCGTAACCAACAACACGACCACCTGAGTACCTAAGTGTTTCTGTGAGCTTCACTTCATCAAAAAGAATGTTGACAAGACGCTGCTGAGGTTTAAGTTTTTGAAAAAGTTGCTCCAAGTTTTTATCATGTAGACTACAGGAGAGAAGTTTTCAACAGTTCCACTCTAGGTAAAACAACTGAACCAGACTTTCGTAGCATTTTATATGCAGCTGGTGAAAATGTTATGGAGTTCGGCACCAAGAACATAAAGATTTCTGTCAAAGCGACGGCCTTCTGGATGAGTGAGTAATAACTGTAACTGAGAATGAGAAACTGAAAATGAGGCGAATCAGAACAAACTCAATATGGCTCAATTCCTGTACTGCACTTTTCAGATAGTCTGCATCTTTGAACTCATACTCTGTTATGCATGACATAATTTTATCAAACTGGGACCATTTACTGAGAAGGCTATTCTTTTGCAGACAACCAGCTTTAGAAAAATATGTCTTAGGTATTTCCTTTCATTTTCTCAACGCATTTAAGATACAAAAACCCAAATGACTATTTCACATGTTGCAAATGGAGAAATTGGATAACGGAACGGCCCTTTGCATCAGTTTTAGAAATGTAAATATCATCACTATCACAACAATACGATAATCCTTTGAGATATGCTCCGGATGTCATTACAAAATGAATAAAAGTCGCCGATCTTTATCCCCAACTTCATTTCGGAGTCTTTCGTTTTCAGCTCGGGTCTCTGCTGAAGCAGTTGTAATTCTGGGTGCTGAGGGGACCTGCTTTAAGCATGACTTTGAAACTCCAGGGAAAATGGATGGTGGATGACTTGGTCTTTCCCTCCTTTAACTGTAATCCATTCACAGTCAAAATGATGAGCACAGGCATAGATCTGCTTCAGCTGTAGCAAACTGGAACGCTCATTTGGCATAGCATCGATCCAACGGTTTCGCTCCACTTCATCAGTTGGAAATGATACTACTTTGGTGTATGGTTCATCCCTGTAATTTCCTCGACATCCGTAGACATTACACTTCTTAGGCATTGTGCGTTGTTAGTAGAAACCCCTGAAACAAAATTAAATAAATTATATCAATTATGGTCTAAGACAGTTTTGGCAATTAGTTTATCAATATGTTGCTAGATTACATTCCTTTTTCGACTAAAACATAAACTCCTTAAATAGGCCCATTTTATGACTAACATACGGCACTAAAAGTGAATAAATGTAAAAAATGTTTACATACATTCAAATCATTGTTTACATACATTCAAATAATTGTTTACAAACATACAAATCATTGTTTACATACAGTGAACATATTACGTCATAAAATAGTGGGACCCAAGTTTCGCAACCCGAGAGTGCAAGATACTAGTCCTTCTATTTAAGGGGTCTATGGGTACTGACCAAGTCTAATAATGGAGAAAATGCGAAAAATACTGAATAGCTGAAAAGGGTTTAGTAGACGAGAAACACTGGAGCAAATAGTGACAAAAGTAAGACTTTTAGTGTAAATGAAAACCAGAATGATGTTATGGTGAAACAAAGAAGATCGCTGATTGGCATACGTGTATATGAGAATAAACATAATGGATGACGAGAAAATTGGTGAGTCACATGAAATAGAAAACATAAAGGCTAAAGGACTGATTATATAGTAAGTGTAAGAAGAATTACAAGTGTGAGAAAGTAGGATATACACAGAAGTGGGAAAAAAGGTGAACGTAGGTAAATGGGTAAATCAAGAGTATTATCAGGGGCTTCGATAGTCTGGAAAAAAAATGGACGATGAGAGGTTGGTGTAGTGTATCAGAGTTGTTGGAAGGAAGGGAGTTAGGCTAGAGGAGGCACGACCAGCGAATGGGCCATAACAACCAGGTAATTGGAGAACAAATGCAAAATAAAAATAAATGGTGAATGTTTTGTGTAGGCTTCAACGTGCTACGGGGGTACTTTATTTTTTTATTGATGTGGAAGTTGTTTCTGCAGTGATGTACCCGTGATTCATCAGTTAAGAGTGTGAATGTGGTGGTGACCACCGCGGTGTTCTTTTGTTCTCTGTTTTACGGATTAACCTCTTAACTAAGGAAACGTGTTTTGTGTGAGTCTATCTATCTATCTATCTATCTATCTATCTATCTCTATCTATCTATCTATATAATATATATATATATATATATATATATATATATATATATATATATATATATATATATCTTTATCCTTGATATAACCCCATATGAAAAAAATCAAGATGGGTAATGTCTGGTGGACGTGGTGGCCATTCTGTTGGGCACAACAAAAATGGATGCATCACTCACACTGGGTCTACCGCTCCTCTTGCGGTCGTCAACACTTAAAGTCTCCGTGACTTTTTATACCAGTCTTTAATGCTTTTAAATATCTGGTGGATCTCGTCAATACTCATTTCTGAACTTGCATTGAGCTGCAACAGGTGATTTTATTTCGTGGTACTATAACAAACATTGGGTTTTCTCCTGCAATGACACCATTTCTGCTATTCTTGACTAAGCTGGCGGATAGAGTGATCACAGTTCCATCTGTAGGCAAACAAAAGAAACTTTAGTAATTCCTCAACAGTGTGTGAAAGTTGTACGGTCATATCCACAATCATTTTAAAATTATTAATTTTATTAACCCTCTTACGCCGAAGCCCTAAAAATCAAAACCTCTCCTGTATGCCGGCGCCGGTTTGGAGTGAGCGAGGAACCGGAAAAAAATAAATTTTTTCAAAAAATCACAGGGCGCTTAGTTTTGAAGATTAAGAGTTCATTTTTGGCTCATTTTTTTTTCATTGCTTGAAGTTTAGTATGCAATCATCAGAAATGAAAAAATATAATATCATTATCATATGTAAATAATGCGATATATGGTAGCGAAAAAAATAAATTCATAGATAATTGTATTCAAATCAAGCTGTGCAAAAAAACGGTCAAAGCTAACGAGTTACTTTTTTTTTTTTCGTTGTATTGTACACTAAATTGCAATCATTTTGATATATAATACATAGTAAAAACAATAAAAAGCAACACCGGAAAAATATTATCACAAAATGATGTACGAATTCGTAACGAGCGGACGTAAAAAAATGTTATTTTCAAAAAATTCACCGTAATTCTAAATAATGTTCTAGAGACTTCCAATTTGTTTCAAAATTAAGACAAATGATTGAATATTACGATACTGTAAGAGTTTTAGATTATAATTGCAGATTTCGACCATTTCGGACGAGTTAAATTTGACCGAATGTCGAAATTTTAATATATATATTTTTTCATATGCACATATTTCGAAGATGGAAAAGCTACAACCTTCAATATTTTTTATTGTATTCTTCATGAATTTGCGCACATTTTGATATATGAAACTCTATAAAAAGGCTTAATATGAAAAGGAGCAAATATTAGGATAATGCCATGTACGTATTTCGGAGACTTGCGGCCGCGAATCGGCGCGCGGAGTGAAGGTAAATATATTTTTCAAAAATTCACCATAAATCACAATATTGTTTTAGAGACTTCAAATTTGTTTCAAAATGAAGAAAAATGACGGAATATTACTAGGCCGTAAGAGTTTTAGCTTACAATTGCGTTTTTCAACTATTTCGGTAGAGTCAAATTTGACCGAACGTGGTTTTTTTTCTATTTATCGTGATTTATATGCAAATATTTCGAAAAAAGAGAAAAGCTACAACCTTCAATCATTTTTAGTTGTATTCTACATGAAATTGCGCACATTTTCATATATAAAACTTTATGTAACAGCTAATTTTAAATGGTGCAAACATTTCGACAATCGCACAAAAAAATTCTGATTTTTTCGGAAGAGTTACCGTGCGAACGTAATTTTTTTTTTTTCATAAATTCACCATAAATCGAAATATTGTGCTAGAGACTTCCAAGTCGTTGCAAAATGAAGGTAAATGATTGAATATTACTAGAATATAAGAGTTTTAGCTTACAATTGCGTTTTTCGACCATTTCGGTAGAGTCAAAGCTGACCGAAAGTTGAAATTTTTGCACCTAACGTTATTTATATGAAAATATTTCAAAACTGATAAAAGCTACAACCATGGGTTGTTTTTTGTTGTATTGTGCATGAAATTGCGCACATTTCCATATATACAAAATTTATGTAACGGCAAATTTAAAAGGGTGCAAACATTAGGACAATCGCACGAAAAAATTTATCGGAAGAGTTATCGCACGAACGTAAGGAAAAAGTTTTTTCATAAATTCACCATAAATCGAAATATTGTGCTAGAGACGTTCCAATTTGTTGCAAAATGAAGTCAAATGATTGAATATTACTAAATAATAAGAATTTTAGCTTACAATTGCGTTTCTCGACCATTTCTGTAGAGTCAAAGTTGACCGAAGGTTGAAATTTTTGCACTTATCGTTATTTATATGAAAATATTTCAAAATTGATACAAGCTACAATCATGAGTATTTTTTATTTGTATTGTGCATGAAATTACGCACATTTTCATATATAATACTTCATGTAAAGGATAATTTAAAATGGTGCAATAATTATGTCAAAGTGACGAAATAATTTCCGAGATGTGTCACTGATACTTTTTAGTGCGATAAGAAAGAAATTCGCGCTTGCGCGCCTGCGTAGCGATTGTAAACAAAACAACGCCTTGATCAGTGAACTCCCAGCATCCCCCAAGGCGCGTGATACAAAAGTTTTCGGCTGGTAGGCCTATAAGTATTTTTTTTCTTTTTCCCGCGAATTTTTAAAAAAACTTTTTTGAGCCGAACGTATGATACGTCCAATCGGCATACGGGAGACATTTTGACTCGACGTTTAATACGTCCAATCGGCGCGTAAGAGGGTTAATTAGGGTATGACTTTATGGACACCCTATATATATATATATATATATGATATATATATATATATAATATATATATATATATATATATATATATATATATATATATTTTTTTTTTTTTTTACGTATGAGCCTGGCCTTGAGAGAAGCTCCGATAGGTAAACAGGAAAAGTTAAGGGAGAACAATGTGAATATACTTGAACTTACCGTAAAACGGATTTATAGTGATAATTTACTCTAGAGGAACAGGTCACCAGAAACTCAGCTAAATACTTTACAGCTATTTATTTACAAGAGGCTCGTACTGGCCTGGAGAAAAGTAAATGCTACTGGTCCCCACGTGGACTTATAATCTCTCACAAATGGATAATAGATGGCTCAAAATGGAATTTGTAAAAGCTGGTTTCATAATCTTGCGGGAATGCAACACTTGCGGGCAGAGAGACTTGGCACGTGACTCAGGGAATCTGGAAAAGGATCCCAGATTAAACAAGATAAAAGAAAAGAGGATTTCTTGCCCAAATTAGTATTAATTAGTTCTCTAACACTGGGGCAAAGGAACTCTAATGTTTCACTGAGGTATGCAATGACTTCATTTGTCTGGGACGATCACACAAGGGGAAGCATGCGGCCATGAGGCAGTGAGAGGAAACAAAGGGATCAGTTCATCTGATATAAAGTTTGAATTGGGAAAAATGGGGATCAAATAGATAATAGGATGTAAAGGACTGGCAATATGCTGTTTCACAAGACGTACCTGGATGCAATGTTCAGTGTGGACCTTTGTAGAAAATGTGGCGCCCGGCTTTGTCTTAGGTCTGGGTCTCTTGGCGCGCCAGTAACGCCATGGATAGGCCTAAATGAAAGGCAGGTGGTCGGACATCTATCCGAGGTCACGTCTCGAGCCGACTGGGGAGATCGCAGGTGTTTTGCCTGGGTGTTGGGGTCAGCTTAACCCCCCACGGGCAGGGCAAATCCTGGAAACAGAACATACAGCCAGCAGAGGGTTCACAGGAAAAAGAGCTTAAGATATAGGCCTAAGAAGTACCAGTCTGCCTACATCCTTCCCTTTTAGATATGTCCCTAAAGCTGACAAGAGTCTATCTTCCCCCTACTTAGGAACCCCCTATCTCTGGCTGGCGGGTTTTGGTTTCCCGCGTTTACTAAAAATCAGCTGATATTTGGAGGAAATGGCTGCCGTTTTCCAAATCAAACTAATTAATTAATTACTGGGTAGACGAAGAGATCTATAAACGTAGAAATATATATATATAATATTATATATATATATATATATTATATATATTAGTATATATGTAGTGTGTGTGTGTGTGTGTGTGTATGTGTATGTGTGTGTATATGTGTATATATATATATATACAGTAGTACCTCGAGATACGAAAGGCTCTACTTACGAAAAACTCGAGATACGAAAGCAAATGCGAAAAATTTTACTGCTCTACATACGAAAAGTTTTCAAGATACGATAGGTTGTTGCTGCAAAGTCCCGAGATTCGCCTGGACCACCAAGAACAATTTTAAAACTCCCGCGCTGCCAACTAAGTAAAACTCGCCACCATCCTCCCGCTCTCCCATTGGTTCCTGATGCTAGTCACCCCATAAGGTCCTGCTCTCCTATTGGTCAGCATCAACCCCTTGTGCTTTAAGTATTCTATTGGTAAAAGGATGCTGTAAATTGAAAAACTTATTCATGCAATACATTTAATAAAAAAAACATTTTACAGAATAAAGAATAGAAATGAATGGTTATTACGTATACTGTTTGGTAGTTTCAGTAGTTGAAGAGAGATAATGAAAATTTATGGCTTACTGTGTAAAGTGATTGCTTGTAGATCGTTCGACGTTTGGAAGCTTTTTTTTTTTTTTTTTTTATTATAGTTAATGGTTACTTAATAATTATTTGAAATGAGTACATGCAATACATTTAATAAAAAATTTGTGAATTAGATATCATAAACTATAAAATAAATCAGACTGCCAACAAATACGTATTTTTTAGAATTCTTCTTCTGTTTTATTATTACGTTACGTATACGTATGTTTCATTATAGCTGTCAGTAACTCGGTATCTCCATTAGGTAAAGATAGAATAAAGAATAGAAATGAATGGTTATTATACTGTTTGGTAGTTTCATTAGTTGAAGAGAGATACTAATGACAATTTATGGCTTACTGTGTGCTAGGAAAAATGATTGCTTGGCGCTCGTTCGACAGACGGTTAAGAGCTGAATGTAAACAATCGATTGGAAGGTTTGTTTTTTGTTTGTTTGTGTATTATAGTTAATGATTAATCAATAATTATTTGAAATGAGTACATACTGATTATTTACACATTTTATTGGCATATTCTAAGCTTTTAGCTTCTTAGGTTTAGATGTCAGAATTATAGACTAGGCTACAGTAGCAACCGCTAACATAGGCTAGGCTTATTGCTAAGGGACATATGCTAAAGTCCTAATGTATGCAGTAAAAATGGGGTTGAACATTACATGCAGTTGAATATTACTCAAGTATGTACAGTATTTTGCCTTTTTGGAGTCATATTTCTTCCGTCGGATCGGCGTTGTAACCCTAGAACATATGTTTTTGGCCTGGAAATATAATTTACTGGGGTGTTTTTGGAGGGCTTGGAATGGATTAGCCATTTCACATGTAAAATGTGTTCCAAGATACGAAAAACTCATAATACGACGGCCGCCTCGGAACGGATTAATTTCGTATCTCGAGGTACCACTGTGTATATATATATATATATATATATATATATATATATATATATATATATATATATGTGTGTGTGTGTGTGTGTGTGTGTTGTCATAGTTGCAGTAGCTAGGTTAAAGTAAAATTGCCAAATAAAAAATTCTGTATTTTCAAAATTATTCCATATGAGCAATATATGCTTTTCCTGACTAATGGCATTTAGACTGAGAGCATAAAATGACAATAGATCCCTTATTAGAACAACCAGAATTACTTTCCAAAGATTAGAATGAATATAACATGTAATCTGTTTACAAGTTAATATAATTTCTAAAAGGCACAATCAGAATATACACAATTACAAGAGCTCTCTCTGGCTCTGTGGCACTTGTAACTTTAACTCTACTATTCACAATATCAATGCAAGGAGCGATCAAGTTGCAAGGAAAACACTTATCCTACCGGATTACAAAAGTGCATGAAAGTATGGAGTGAAAACTTAAAATTGGCAATACACAATAACACTATGCGAGCGAGAGCGTTGCTGACATTCAAGGATATGGCACCCCGAGATTGGCACTGGTAGAGTGAGGTGAGTAGCATTGTTGATCTACAGGGGCGGGGCACACCGGGTCAGTCTACATGAATCTGCAAAGTATTCAACTATGAAATACTGGTATTGGGAAGAGTAAATTTACACAGCGATTGTAAGATTTCTTAGGATATCAAATCTTCTATATTAATATTACGTGAAGTGCGTTGAGCATAACTCAATTTAAAGTAGCAAAGTATGATCACTGATATCACTATTTCACACTAAATCACTCACTAGGATCTCATAGAGAGATGGGAATTCTAGAAATGGGAATTTATAGGAGAAAGCACAGCTGAAAATAGGAATGAGTGCTAAGAACAGTGGGTAAAAGGCTGACAAAAATAATGTTTACTTTCAGTTACCTTTTAGTCAGTGGCATGATGGGCGTAGAGCTGTACCAGGGCGTCGGCTGAAGGACGTAGGTCGCTTGCAGGGCTTCACTGGAGATTGGAAGAGACAATCAACAACCAAGCAGGTGTGGGTGGGCAGTTCATAATTACTTGAAAATACGATCTATTTCAGCTTCAAGACGTTGATTAAGGACAGTGGCAGGCTGAGTCATAAGGCACAGGACTGTTTCCGGGTTGGCATGCTGCATCAGGGTGATAGGCCTTCAGTTACTGGCTAGGACGAAATGCTGCATATTACTGGTTAGGGCAAAGTGCGTTTTGATGGGCCAGGTCATCTCTGACGTTGATCTTCCACAGGATCCAGAAAGAAACATTGAACGCCGGCAGAGAGGTGCGATCATCTGGAGACAAATAAGAAACAAGTGGGTCGAGAGAGGCGAGGGTCATGCGGGTGTGAGGAAGCGTAGTTGGGATGTGAGGGCCCGATGACAAGGGTGAGGGACTAGGTCAGGTAAAAAGGGATGAGGTCAGGTAGAAGGGTGGAGTTGAGCCAGAGAGGCCTCCCATAAGAAGTGGGGATTTTTGCGACATGGCAGGAAGCTCTCAATCTGGGTTTTGCTAAATTAGTTTGGGGACACTGTACTACAACGGAAAAAGGGGCACAGGTCCCTAGTGTAGGTGACCCTTCTCGGGATTTGACATGGGGAGATGACAAACTCATAAATCATATTGGAAATATCGAGGGGAGAAGGCCATTAGGATGTTTTCCATCTTCGTTTGGTGTAGGAGTACAAAAGAAAAAATCTGGTAAGTCAAGATATTCTCAAGGAGCCCTTAAGCCGATCACAACATGGAAGGGAAGTTCTGCACTGGGTTCTAACATGAAAGGTTGTTACTATACTTTTTGCTTTTCCTCTTCACAATAATTGTGAAGAGGAAACGTATCCACTTTGGATCATCTTTTCTTTCTCTTCTTCAGCAAAACGTAAAATATTTTGAGGGAACTATTTTAAACTTATAATGTAAAATTCAAATTATTTAAGTTTTACGTTATTAGTTCGAAATAATTCCCTCAAAATTTTATGTTTAGCTGAAGAAGGGAGAAGAAAAGAGGATCCAAAGCTGATACTTGTAATGATATATATACATACATACATACACACACACACACACACACATATATATATACATATATCTATATATATATATATATATATATATATATATTTATATATATATATATATATATATGTGTGTGTGTGTGTGTGTGTGCGTGTGTGTGTGTGCATGCATGTGTGTGTGTTTGGGTGTACTTTCTAAATTTTTAATCAGAGCTAAATGCATGAATTCCTCACATACAAAATATGATGTAAGAGCTTCCTCTAAAACAAGTACCCAGGTCAAAATTTCGATGAATTTCAACACAACAGCAGCACTCTCAGCTTCATCCCACTGTTGAAACATAAGAAAACACACCTAAAGGAATGTTTTTTTGGTATCTTCTCAACTTGTTTGTATATAGAACCTAAACAAATAATCATACAAAGTAAAGCGCGTACACGCTTCCAGTTATGTTTATCATTAAATAATGTACTTGATCACAACTATTAAAATAAAGGTTGTTTTTTTTCCTCTCAGACAGACAGGTGATCTCCTCTTCCGTCTTAGTACAGCAGAAATCTGGGGAGAGAGAATGAACCTCTCCAGTTCCGAGCTGTTTAGGATGAAAATAACAAAGAAAAGATATTTTAGTCCAAAACATTAATTATAACCAACTCTGATGAGAATAACACAGTGAACCGTGTAACTGCATATTTAAAATTTTACATAACATTAATTTTAACAGGAATAAAAGCCACTGACTTCCTGGCTCAACAGAGATAACTAATTCTGAACCCAACTTATTTATTCACAAACCAATGTGTTCAATCGATCTCTCTATGACAACAAAAGGGTTATCAGCAATGGGTTTTGGTTTATCAAAAACAAATTATTTTTTTTCAAATATTTTTCGAAAAAAGAAATACAAAAAAGTGCCTTGAATTTCCAAACAATTTTAGCTTTTTATCGGTTCCTGACATTTCAAAAATTGAAGGGCTAATTACGGTTTGCCAGAGTGAATGGGATTCGGTAAAAATGACCAGTGGCTTACCTCATTAAACTTCTATTATAATAAGGTGCTTGAATATGAAAACAAATAATAGGTTATACTAACTACACATACATACATACATATATATTATATATACGTACACAAACATACACATCAGACAGACTTGGTATCAATTCATAAACTTTCGTGAAAGCTCAGTGGTAATATTCTTCACTGTAGTCATCGGTATCCGACTAGTTGGCAGTTCGAATCTCCTAAGTGATGATTCGCTAGTCACTTACAATTCCTTGTCGGATCATATCATTCCCTAGGTAGAGGGCGTCGTCTACTAAATGACAATTGTTTGTGAACATAAAAAATGTCACGGCGTGCGTTACAAAAAAAAAAAAAAAAAATATCCATACGCACACGCAGCACACGCACACACACACACACACACACACACACACATATATATATATATATATATATCTTATATATATATAAATATATATATATATATATATATATATATATATTATACATGTGTGAATTTTTGTAAAGCACACCGTGGCATTTTTTTATATTCACAAACATTTGTCGTTTAGTATACGATGCCCTCTACAGGTGCTGGATGAGCAAGCAATTATACTCAAAGAACAACGCTAATTCCAACCACAGAAAAATATTAATACCAACATGAATGTGCTTGTGATCTCCATTCGCTCCTTCCGTCATTTACCGCCACCAACATCCCAGCGAAGACCGAAGAGTTTCATAATAATAATAATTATCATTATTATCATAATAATGAGGGCGCTTACAAAGGCTCTCACCTGGTACTTAACAAGGAATGACAAGCGCGCTCAAAGGATCTGAGCGACTAATTTCCCGTGAACTGCATGAATCATGCTCAAGAAACTGACATTTTGCAAAGTATACGCATCTCCACGTACTTGCATTTCTTTTCATTTATGAGACATTTTTTCTTATATATACGAATGGCTTCAGAGACTGAAGTGTCGTTAGTCTCGGCAACGTTCTTCTTTTGATTGTTAAGCCACGGAAAAAATTCCAACTAGCTTTAATATCTATATATATATATATATATATATATATATATATATATATATATATATATATATATATATATATATATATATTATACATAAATGTGTGTGTGTATATGTGTCTACATATGTCTACATATATGTACCAGAAGAAGAGTTCATTATGACATCCATCCCTTTAATGGCAAGAGGCTCATCTCTTCAAAGGTGCCGAGTAGAATGATTCAGAAAATGGTGAAGTCATCACAAAATTCTCGTCTCTTCTAGCGAATGTTATGAAAAACTGCGGACACAACTGCTTCAGGCAAAGGCAGAAACTCACCCTGTCCTTTCTTATGCATACAACTTCCATGCAGTGGCTCTTAGCAGTGTGATTTGCATACCATATCTCATTAAACCCCACATCAAATCAATATAATTTCTACAATAAGACATCTCTACGGTCATGAATGACACATACAGATTTCCCTATATCCTTACACTACTCACATAACTGTCTAACCTACAATGACATTCCCCATAGGTTTCGCTCTTCGTATATCAGCCTTTGCTTCTCAGTCAAAATTCTAATGCTGACCTTCACATCATCAAATATTATACAATTAAATTCTGCAGTCGCCGGTAGTATCTCTCCTTTAAATTAAAGGAAGAATTCATACCTGAACCATTCAATTGGAACATCTCCTTCATTCAGACTTACCTTATACATCCACGTTCTCATTTCCTGTGTAAACGTGTGTGTATTAATTTGTCTGTCAATACAAAACAAAAAGAAGAGAATGAGAACGAGGCAAGAGAAAGTTTAGGGAAATTCACTACAATTTCACAACAGCACCAACAAAGTGGCGGTATCTAAATTCAATGTTCAAGTGATTGGTCAGTCTCCGAAACTGATACAATTGCAATTATGGAATTAACACTCTGGTCCCTGTTTTTACTCTGCTTCTTTGATAGTAGAGACTTCGGGGAGTAAGCCTACAAACTACTTTGCTGCTGTTGTTGTTGTTCTTGTTAGGAGGAGGAGGAGGAGGAGGAGGAGGAGGAAAAGCATATTAAGGTCTGAAAAAGGTGTTTCACGTTGAGTTAGAGATACAAGAACTTTAGCAAAGGATATTTATGATTTATCTATTAGAATGAAAATGTAAAAAATTAATAATGTGCATAGTAAACAGTACAGAAAATTTATTTCTAATAAAGTATAGCGTATTTATTTTAATTTTCGTTGGTGAAACAAAGCTCTATTTAACTGTAGATTTTAGCACGTTTTAATGTATTTGGTGTACTGAATTTAGGCTATGTTTCTTTTCGATTATTTTGTGTTTCCACTTATAACTGAGAGTAATGAAAAGTAGTACTAAGTAGTACTAATTACGAAGACCACTTCACGTTAAGTTAGGAATATAATGTTGACAACTTATGCAAGATGGCAAAATCTTGCTCGCGTCCGTACAAGTTGGAGGTAGCATCATGTGGCAACAAAATAAAAGGAATATTCTAAGCCAGCACCAGATGTTTTAACTTTTTCTTATATAAGTTACAACTTCTCAAGTTATAAAAATAGCTTAGCGATCGCCTAAACATAGTGCTTCACCTAAGACCCTGAGCAGATATAAATGACCACCAATTAAATGGAATGAATCCAGAAAACATGCAGTGCTATCTTCCCAGTATACACTAATTACTAAAGATACATTGATGGTATGATGGCATTGTATGTGAAAGAGAGAGAGAGAGAGAGAGAGAGAGAGAGAGAGAGAGAGAGAGAGAGAGAGAGAAAAAAAAATATTGCAAAGAAGAGGAAAATAACAACAAAATGGAACACAACAGAAACCGCCCTAAATCTTTATGTAGTCGCTGAGGTCTTCCCAAGAGGATATGAACCTTATCCCCGCTCCCAAAACAAAACACACACATAATAATAAGCCTATGAATACCAAAAAGAAATCACCGATCTTCATTACAATCACAGATTTTCCGCTTTGCCGTGAATTCAGTGCCTCCATGTTATTATGCGTGGTAATTCCTTTTGTATAATTTTATGCTTCTCTTTCACATCTATTGTCTATTAATACTCAGCGGAAATGACCATTGATAAGGTTTTTCGTAAAAAGAACGTGTGTGTGTGTGTATATATATATATATATAATATATAATATATATATATATATATATAATATATATTATATATATATATATAATATATATCTAATAAAAGGAGCCCATAAAAACACCAAAATATAGAGAAAAAGTACTATATTTCAGAGACTGCTGTCTCCCTCTTCAGGTAGATGAATGAGAAAAGTTTACAGAAAAGGTGGTATTTGAACTAATTCGCAAGCAACTTTCGTCTTTAAAATATCCGGACCATATAATTGAGAAAGCAATTCACAAAGCAAACGTAATTTTCTACCGACCCCCTAAAGACAAGACCAGAGATACACCCAACAATAAAATAATAATTCCCCACCTGGACACGATTAAGAGAATAACCAACCCCCTCGGAAAATCGAACCCTTTTGTATTTACTTACCCAAACACCTTAGCCAAATCCCTGATTAACGTCCAACAAAAGACATCTCCAAAGGACTCTGGGGTATACGAAAGCCCATGCCAGGACTGTGACCAATCTTACATCGGATTTACAGGTAAATCCCTTCCCCAGAGATTAATACAACACAAACGGTCAGTTAGGTATGGACAACAGAACTCGGCTATTTTCAACCATATAAATGAACATAACCATAGAATAAACTGGAATTTGTCACGTGTAATTTATAGCAGCAACTGCCGGTACAAGAGTCAAATGATGGAATCGGCCTTAATAAAAGAGAGGCAGGTAATGAAAACCATCTCAAAAGGAGCATGGATTTCGGACACGATCGACAACGTCTTCATTCAACCAACCCTTAAGAAGATTAAAGGAAGATTATCAGCGGGGGTGACTTAAAATGGCTTGTTTGTGGATGGACCTCTTGGTATAAATACCACCTTTTCTGTAAACTTTTCTCATTCATCTACCTGAAGAGGGAGACAGCAGTCTCTGAAATATAGTACCTTTTTCTCTATATTTTGGTGTTTTTATGGGTTCCTTTTATTAGATGGAATTCTGTTGTTACAGAACATTTTTACCAGTCATATATATATATATATATATATATATATATATATATATATATATATATATATATATATATATATATATACATATATATATATTGTTACGTATTAGCCGGGCCTTGGGAGAGGCTATATACGTAAACGGAAATAATTGAGGGAGGACAGAAGGAAATTAATCGAACTTACCGTAAAACTGATAGTTAGTGATAATTTCTTTAGAGGGAAAGGTCGCCAGAAAACTCAGCTCGTTACTTTACAGCTATTTATTTACAAAAAGGCCCTTGATGGCCTGGAGAAAAGGTAAATGCAGCGTCCACACGTTGGGACTTATATATCTCTCACAAATGGATAATAGCTGGCTCAAAATGGATTCATGAAGCTGGTTTCATAAACTTGGGTAATGCAACACTTGCGGGCAGAGGCATGACACGTGACTCATGGAATCTGGAAAAGAATCCCAGATTAAACAAGATAAAAGGAAAGAAATGACTTCTTGTTTTGATTAATTAATTCTCTAACACTGGGGAGAAGGAACTTTTAATGTTTCACTGAGGTATGCAATGACTTCATTCGTCTGGGACGATCACACAAGGGGAAGCATGCGGCCATGAGGCAGTGAGAGGGAACAAAAGGATGAGTTCCTTTTGGTTTGGAAATTGAATTGGGAAAATGAGGATCAAAATGATAATAGGATGGGAGAGACTGGCAATATGCTGTTCCACAAGACGTACCTGGATGTCGTGTTCAGTGTGGACCTTTGTAGAAAAACGTGGCCTCGCTTTGTCTTGGGCCTGGGTGTCTTGGCGCGCCACTCACGCCCTGGATAGGCCTAACAGGAAGGCAGGTGGTTGGACATCCGTCCGAGGTCACGTCCTGCAGTTGACTGGGGAAGAACCCAGGTGTTTTGCTTGGGTGTTGGAAGTCAGCTTAACCCCCCACGAGCAAGGCAAATCCTGGAAACAAAACATACAGCCAGCAGAGGGGTCACAGGAAAAGGAGCTTAAGATATAGGTCTAAGAAGTACCAATCTGCCTACATCCTTCCCTTCGAGATACGTCCCTAAAACTGACAAAAGACTAGATTCCCCCAACTGGGGAACTCACTACCTCTGACTGGCGAGTTTTGGTTCCCGCGTTTCCTAAAAATCAGCTGATATTTGGAGGAAATGGCTGCCATTTTCCAAATCAAATTAATTAATTAATATCTGGGTAGACAGAACGATCTATAAACGTCACAATATATATATATATCGAGCTACAATGTCCTTTAATATCTAATTCGCTCTACCTTGGAATTAATATATTTTCATATATGCTTAACCGAAAGGGAATTTTTTCTCGATAATAGACTTGCCTGGACCAGGGCGCAAACCCATGGATCCTCTCAAATCCAGGAACGTCAGTGAAGCTTTTACCTACTACACCACCTCTCGCGGTGGTGTAGTAGGTAAAAGCTTCACTGACGTTCCTGGATTTGAAAGGATCCATGGGTTCGCGCCCTGGTTCCAGGCAATTCTATTATCGAGAAAAAATTCCCCTTCGGTTAAGCATATATGAAAATATATTAATTCCAAGGTAGAGCAAATTAGATATTAAAGGACATTGTAGCTCGATATATGTATATGAATCACGGAAATGTGATATGACTTATATATAATATATATATATATATATATATATATATATATATATATATATATATATATATATATATATATTAGCCTTCTTCATACAAGGGTTCCGTAAAGTTTCCCAGGATTTTTGTAAGTTAGATTATTAATAAAATAACTACATAATATAGTTAAAGAACAGGCGCGGATTGAAAAGAATTCCGTTAGATAATAATCATTGTAGAACTTATTACCATTATTCCCTATGGATTATAATTACATACCTGTGCAAATGTAAAGATTTCTACTAGTAGAACCTGCCATTAAGAAATTCAAAGTTATAAATCACAGAGGTAACAATGCATTCCCGATAATTTTCATTAGTTTACAAGTAGGTCTTCGATAAGAACCTTTTTTTGGAAGAAAGCTACCGTAACCTCAGTGTCAACTGTACCTGCTTACAATTTTTGCAAGCGAATTCTTCACAAATATCAGATTGGTTTGGCTTCGCTGCCTGGAATAAATCATCAGTCAACCCTGATTCCTTCAAAACCTTTTCATTCATACAATTTCACAAAATGAAATGCATTCATTAATCTAGAGAGAAGTGAGAGACTGACGTCAAGAAGATTAGCAAAAGAATACGAGGCGAGAGATTAATTTTACTTCATTGGGTACATGAGCAAAAGATGCCAAAAAAATGAAAGAATATCATTGCAGATGGCAACCGCACACTTGATATTTTGCCTTACTAATTTTACTAAGAAAAATTATATATTGCTACAGTGTAGGCTAAGGTATTTTTACACAGATACGGATGAGGATGGGACATCAAAAAAGAAAACACGTTTTTCATTTTATATCTGGTCCAAAGCGTCTTCAGAGAGGAAGAATATAGAATTTGGGCCAAAGGCCAAGCGCTGGGACCTATGAATGATTCAGCGTTGAAAGGAAATTGACTGTAAAAAGGTTTGAAAGGCGTACTAACAAAAGGAAAACCTCGCAGTTGCACTATGAATCAATTCTTAGGAGAGGGTAGAAAGCAAGATAGAAGAAAGAGAATATGAAAGGAGGTAAAGTAAAATGAATGAAAGGGGTCGCATCTGAGGACCTAAAGAAATCCTTGAGTAATGCCTACAGCGCACCTCATTAGATGCCCTGACGGCTCTATCCCCCTCCGGAAAAGCGTATCTTCACAGAACATTGTTACTATTATTGCCAAATTACAGCATCTGGGAAAACTTAAAAAGCTACTGCTTTCACTATTACACCAACCAACTTAATGCTTAGCAATTTCTACTCCTGCTAGATTTTTTCTTTTGCTGCTATATATTCTTGATTCGCTCTACAATCTTTAGCGCGCTCTAAAATTCTAGCGTGGAGTTTCCTACCAGTTTCTCAAATGTATATTTGAAATTAAAACTTGAACGGCAGATTAATTATAAGTTTCAGAGAATCTTTTCCTTTTTACATTCGGTTTTAATCTGCAGTTCAATCTTTATTCTATACTGGAAGCGGTTTTCTATGTTACTTTCATTCTTTCCTAAGACCTTGATAGGGTGCTCTGCTTTTGTTGCAATTTTGCTTGCAGGAAAGTTTGATGCAATTATTCGCTTTTCTCTAAAATAAATTGATACATCAATACAAAAATACACACAGATGCTTAATAAAAAAAATGCATGCAGATGCTTAACACAAAAAAGCATACAAATGCTTAATACAAAAAAGCATACAGATGCTTAATTAAAAAAGCATACAGATGCTTAATACAAGAAAGCCTACAATGCTTAATACAAATATGCATACAGATACTTAATCCAAAAATGGGGACAGGCCAACTCTCCAAACTTGCTCTTAGATGAGCAGACGTGGTAATCATCGTTTAATCACTTTTAGTTTTTCTTTCACCTCTTTAGTGATGGTCTATTAAAACCGAGATTTACTTCACTCATGGTGTGGTTACATTACTCAATCATACATCAAAATCGATTCGATCAAGTTTCACGTCTAGGGGAATAACTCTAGAACGCGAATGAATTTCTCAAAAATACTATTCAGGACTCCATGATTTAGCTTTTCATTTTATGTTGACAATACCAGTTTCATTTCAAATTAAAGATTACTCCGAACACATGTAGCGATGGTTTTCTGAAAGCGTAATTTGATAAGAGAAAAAAACATGAATAAATAAAGCGATGGATTTTCTGAAATCATAATTTTATAAAACATAAAAACATGCATAAATAAACAAAAAGTGAATTGCACTGCTCCTATAATTGTTCCAAATACATCAAAACATATCGTTGTCAAGGACAACATTCCCCTTAAGAATAAGTTCTTTTGCTGGAAACGGGAGACTTATCATCGACTTTTCGACAGATACCTGACAGTATCCACCAACGACTTCCAGTCAACGTTCATGGCCACTCACACACACACACACACACACACACATACGTATATGCATATATATATAAATGGGTGACTATGAGTTTGTGTGTGTGCGCGCGCGTGTATGTATGTACGTATGTGCGTGTGCATAACGACCAGTTCCGTATCCTTACTAACCGAAAGAGAGGAGCTAAATTTTACCCGAAAGCAGTCGGGAGACTTAGGCAGTAGTTTTGTAGCTCAACGAACATTTATACGCTTTAAAAGCAAGACCAGCATCGATTTCCTATAATTTACAATTCAAATTTATCTCGGGCGCCACAAACTATGGCAACTTGCGATGGATTGCTTACTTCATCACCGGGAGCTCTCGACATGCAAGTCTCGTCGTAAAAGGCCACTGTCGAATACAGAGCTTCTTTCTAAGGAAGCCTCTATGAACAGCTAAAACGAAGGATAATCATACATTATGAATCTTTTACCCCAAAAATGGTTTTCAAAACGAAGCTCTTCACTTATTGAACTATGGGCTAATGTTTTAGACGGTTGACGTCTGAACTCATACCAACGACAGAATTAAATTGTTTGCAGCAAGCACAATCTTTGACTTACTTTAAACAGTAGGTTGCTTGTCTACAGTGATAATCCTAAATATGTTGTCCAATGCTGCAACTACAGTTTAGTTCAACTGTTTCCCTTTGCATTCTGTGGGTGGTCTTCTTTTACATTTAGTCTATCATGATATGTTTGATAGATTCATCTCTACATGTTCTGCAATTTTCCAAGAATAGCACATCCACTTCAAGTTGTCTTCTGTATAGGAAGCGGCATTTCTACATTTTTCTTTCTTTTAACTAGATCAATAGTAACCATGAAATTCATTATATGCTT
This sequence comes from Macrobrachium nipponense, assembly GCF_015104395.2. Classification (NCBI taxonomy): domain Eukaryota; kingdom Metazoa; phylum Arthropoda; class Malacostraca; order Decapoda; family Palaemonidae; genus Macrobrachium; species Macrobrachium nipponense. Next base: position 32,408,746 of record NC_061102.1, on the reverse strand, counting down.
CGATGCTGTACACAATCTCTGATGTAGACTTATCCAAACTCGTTTAATTCTTTTATTGGATTTTTTGTTTTTTCTTCATAAAGCACAAGCAGCTTAACAGTTGGTATCTCCCGTCCATTTTTACTGGCTTTAATCTTCCGACTTTCTTGACTTGTAGATTCGCTACACCTTTTCCTTTCTGTGGGGAATTCTCGTTGAAACAGAATATGCGTTGTTCTAAGATATATAAAAATATCTCGAAATATTTATCATATAATTCTTTCACAATTTCCTTACGATTCCATATCTTTAATATTCTTTTGTTTTGTTCTTTATTTTCAAACGGCATTTTCTCTTATTTTTTCACCGTCAACATCTCGCTTACTGTAATAATGTAAAGATTTTTCACTTTCCACATTTTCATTCATTTTTTTTTCTCTCTCTCTCTCTCTTTACAAACAACAATCGTGGTTTGAGTATATCTGCCGGTCTAAATCCAGGTTAGGCCTACGTACTCCTCGCTTTTATAGCCTACTAACTTCTATTTCTATATTTTCTTTATCAAAAATTTTTTAGACGTTTCACCACTGACAAAGTCTTCCCACTGTCTCTTCACCTTATCATCTTCCGAGCTGTCGATAACTTTGTGAAAAACCAAGTTACTTGTTTTTCTTCCCCATTTCCTTCATTGCTTCCTTCTTCTTATCTGATATCCTCTATTGCCTAACAGCATTTTCTGTGATGTCGATATATATCCTGACATCTTTATGAATTTCTGTTTGATTGATCCGATCTATTATTTTCATTTTGCTTCCTTAATTAATGCGTCACTCTGTCCTTATATTCCTACATATTTAAGTGTACAGCCTTTGTTATTCCAAAGTCATCTACATAGACTTCTGCTGGTCTTTGCGATTCAATAGAGAATAAATTGCAGAAATCACAAGGTGTACTGTTCATTAGCAAAATGCCAGGTAATTATTATAAACACAGGAGTACGTAATCGTGCTGCTCACACGAAAATCCAGTCAAACAATAAGAGTAACAATGCCCTTCATACACTTAATTTTCTGACCTTTTAAATTCTAAGCATCTAGTTCAAAATATGTGAATCAAACTTCTGGACTTTTAAGTTCTAAGCATCTGATTCAAAATAGGTGAAGCAAAGCTTCTGGACTTTTTAGTTCTAAGCATCTGATTCAGAATATATGCATCGAAGCTTCTAGTTTTTTCATTCTAAGCATATGATTCAAAATATGTGAATCAAAGCTTATGACCATTTAATTCTAAGCATCTATTTCAACATAAGTGAATCAAAGCTTCTGACTTATCAAATTCTAAGCATCTGATTCAAAATAAATGAAACCAAGCTTCTGGCCTTTTAGATTCTAAACGTCTAATTCAAGATGTGGGAATCAAAGCTTCTAGCCTTTTAAATTCTAAGCATCTTTTTCAACATAAGTGAATCAAAGCTTCAGATCTTTTACATTCTGAGCAACTGATTCAAAATACATGAAACCAAGGCTCTGACCTTTTAAATTCTAAGCATCTGATTAAAAATGTTTGAAACAAAGCTCCTGGCCGTTTAAATTGTAAGCATGTGGAAAGCTTCCAGACTCGCATACTATTGACAACACAAGAACAGTAATAATTTCCATGCAAATATTCTTCCTAAAATTGAAGCTCCCCAAAAACAAAACAAAAAAGTCCCCAAGACTCGAATGTTTAGAGAAATTCCCAAAAATAGCCTGGGTGAGTTTGTAGAGTCACAGACGACCAAATAAACAATATGGAAGGGCAAGATATGGCCGAGGGCAGGAGTCATGTCCTCCAGCATCCGACGCACCTCGCAGGGAGAGGAGAGAGAGAACCTTGGCAACGTGACAATTTCCCTGGTCCCCCATAAATACCTGTCAAGAAAGGACACCATAAAGATCTCGTCTCAGGGACAGGTTATATGTATTTTTTAATACCTGTAAAGGAAAGGGGAGAGTATCAGGTTGGCGCCACATTGATAAATGCTTCTACAAGAGTTTCGCTTCTTAACGACAAATCATATTTTCTCCTTTCATGCCGTTTCTGGGAAAGTCACTTGCAGCTTTCTCGTGCGTATAAATCACGAATATTCCTTGAAAGCCGCAGAGAGAGAGAGAGAGAGAGAGAGAGAGAGAGAGAGAGAGAGAGAGAGAGCCGAGTAAAGGAATTTGAATTATCCCCTACAGTGTTCACAAGATGATAGAATCTTGCAGTCCCTTGAAATCTTGTATCCTCAGAAACGGTCGTTAGTCGGGAAATTCTCCTTCGGTCAAAATACTAAACGTCTTGAATATTCAGATCCCATAATTATCTCCAAATTAACATTGCATTTCAACAGGATAAAATTTTCTAATTACCATAATTAGACTTCCAGCCATTTTGGCCAGGCGCTTATTAGTCGAGGCTGAGGCAAAGGAGTAAACCGCTGCGCTGTTTAATTGGAAAACAGCTGATCCCACTCGCTCCCTTTCTTTTCTTTCCTCTTCGGCTTTTTCCTCCGTCCAGAAGCGGGTATAAGCATCATCTGTAGCCAAAGACGCCGGTGCTTTCATACTGCGCCTCCTTCCTTCCTTCCTCCCTTCCTCCCAGGGTTCTATTTTTCATCTCCTTTGAGCAGACTGATTGTGACGACAGCCTCGGTTCCCGTGTATCTCGTCTTCCCGCAGGATGAAGCAACAGTCTCAGATAGCCGCCAGAGAGAGAGAGAGATAGATAGAGAGAGAGAGCTCTGTTCCTATTGTTACAGAAGGCTTGGACGGGAGGCGCACTTAATGAAGATGTCCATAGAATACTAGATGGATGCTACTCACTCCACTCCACGAGCGTGTTACCTAGCCGTGTGCCATACATTCACACAATCGTTCAATTTATGCTCTTTCACCTTTCCATGCTGGAAATTTTATGGCCAGCAGTTCGATTTATAAACTTTATTTTCCGACGATTTATGGGGGAAAAAACTGCCGTGATATGTTGTTCAATTTGTATTTGCGGCCTTTTATTGCCCTGGAAATTACGAATCGCTCTTTATACCGGAAAAGATAAAGATCGCCCTGCATTTTTTTCTGTCCTTATGTTTCCCATTTAATCTTTGCAAATGAATTAATTCGCGAACGCAATTCAGTAAATAATGAAAAAAAAAACAAATAGCCTTTTTGCAGTCACTGTAATTATTTATGGCAATTATCAACATTAGTTTCGATTCATTTGGCTCTTCACATGTACAATAATTATTGGAAATTAAAGATGATATTTCAGGGGAGAACAGATTCACCTTCTCGAATTGACACAACCTTTTCCTCTGTCTGTCCAGACGAATTCGGACCTTCAGGCAGCTTTAAAGTAATCGTTATGAATTGTAAATAACGAAATCAACCGTTTTCCACATACAACAGTATGCTCAAAAACTTTGAATCTACCATCTTTTTACCACTTCACAACTGATAAATCTATTTTCTGTTATTGTGTAAAAGATAGGAATCTTTTATCAATAACCTTTATTATTTTCAGCAAGGTGTACTCGCTAACTATCAGTCTCTTAATTCCACCTTGTCCAAGTATCTTTAGTTCACAAGTTTACTTTATTAGTTTTTCACTTCTTGGAGCAAAAGGACTTTTCCCATTTGGTGCTTGGAAAGTGGTTTTTTTAACGAACATTTTATTGTTCATATAACTGCACATAGCACCAGTGGATCTTCGATTTTACTTTGTTTTTCATATGATGACGCAGAGCCTTATCCTACGACCAGCTGTTTCCTCATTTGAATTTCCAGATGACCTTTTATCTCTCTGAAAGTGCTCCACTTTTCACTTTTCGAACAAAGCCTTGGCGTATCTACTCACTTGATGAAATGATCACCGCCGTGGCATTTTGTGTCAAAAGCTGCTCGATGACTGGAATTTTTCTCTTTTCCAGTTCGCTTCACAGATGATTAGCTCCGTTTTTTCCAGGGGTCGCTTAGTGCCGGAAGTGAAGAGGTTGCCATGAGGAAGGGTGGCCTCCCCCCGACACCCCCTTCCCCTAAGAGATATCCGTTCATTGGTGTTTGTCCGGCATTCAAACCAATGTTTGTCAAAGCCGTATTTCAATTTACAGTAGATATGATAATAAACAAATAGCATTGTGGAACTTTCAGTATTATTTTACGGAATTATAAAAAAATCGTTTGATGTATAAAAAAGCAAAATCTTATATTATATATATATATATCATTTCATATTATATAATATAATATATATATCTATATATATATATATATATATATATACACACACACACACAATATATATATGTATATACATATATATATATATATATATATATATATATACATATATATATATATATATATAATATATATAAAAGACTGAGAGTAATAAGTCTCTCTCGATAATATCCATGGTGAAGGAAGCTAAAGGCTATTGATAATAAGTTTTGAATTTCAAACTAATGTTTTTTATTTAATTCTACTGAGGCTCAGCAAATCATTCAATGTTAACTTTTTTCTCGGAATAACTTTCTAAATTTTGCGCAATTAGATTATTCGAGCTATCTCCATCTCCATTTCATCCATTTGATATTATCAAAAGAAAACATCCACATGAGCAATAGAGTATGTAGTTTAATGTATGTATGTAGTTTAACGTGAATATGAAGATGGGCTGGTTGCAAATTGATTCAGTACTTACGTAAATGTACAGAAGGGTTAAACGGTAATTTTTTACTTGGATGGGGCAGCTGGCCTTATGCAAATAACAAAACAAATGAATAGACCTTATCGATCTACAATAATTTCCATAATAACTAGATGTACACTCTCAAGGCGCGTCATTCAGCTGTGAATACCGAAGTAATGTACCTTTAAGAATGTTCATAGGCATAGAGGCATGATATACGACAATGAAGGAGTCTGAAGTATAATACAGGCATATATATGAGTTGTCTTTATTCTCGGTTTAGTTAATATCACTTTGAAAGGACCGGCCATGGAATGTGAAGGTCGTGTCTATAAAAGGTACACAAAAAAAGAGAGTCTGGAAGAATCCGGAATCAAATTCAGCTTCGGGCCATCAAAATCTATTCAATGTAGTTTGAGGGTGTGAAATAAGCACAGGAATGTAAGAAGGCATGTTTGTTAGGTAAAGGGAGATTCAAAGTAAAACTGATGAACCTTCAGTTAAAGGGTGAATGTGACAGTGACCAATGACTTGTTTTTTCTATGCAAGTGTCCCCTGTCAGGAAAAACGGCTTAACGAGATATCTATCTGCATTTGTCATATATCATACCCATTTATAATTTTGGAGTGGATGGCGCCTAAAGGATATTCTTCTAGTTACTAAGTACGTCTTAAAGGTGAAGGTTGTTACACCCACGCACTTTTATTTCGGTCCATTTATAACAATTCATATATATATATATATATATATATATATATCTATATATATATATATATATATCTATATATATATATATATGTATATATATATATATATATATATATATATATATATATATAGTATATATGAATAACTTGATCACGAAGTATATAAAACGTGATGCTATGTATAAATAAAGGTTTTTTGCCACGAAGGAAAAAAATGAAAAAGAGAGATCGCCAAGTACTTTCGGTCCTGTTCGGACCCTGTACTGAGGCAAAGTTTGCCTCAGTAAAGGGTCCGAACAGGACCGAAAGTACTTGGCTATCTCGCTTTTTCATGTTTTCCTTCGTGGCAAAAAACCTTTATATATAGTAGATATATATATATATATATATATATATACTATATATATATATATATATATATATGTATATATATATATATATAGTATATATATATAATATATATATATCATATACACACATGTATATATACACATATATATAGCATATATATATATATATATATATATATTTTTTATATACACATTATATATATATATATATATATACTATATACTATATATTACACACACACATAGATAGATATACGTATAGTAACAAATTCCAACGCGGTCTGAAGAAGCAAACAAACCTTTGAGCCTTTTTCGCTCGGATGACAGCGTGAAACAGAGGCTATCTAAAGAGGCGCACACTCCTCGGCGGTGTCAGTAAGACGGAATAACGGCAAAGCTTCGAAAGCGTAAATCGAATCAAAATATTTCCATACCTTTCCTTCCTGTAGCGCAGGCGAACAAAGGCTCCGGCTCGCCGCTCTCCCAGCCCAGAAGGAAAAATCTCTCTTGCGCGGGAAATGTATGATATAAATAAAACATCAACTCGTATTTTCTCCTTGGACGAGAAAGCATACACTTTTAAACGATTTTTAAAAACGTTAAATTCGAAATAATCGGATAACGCGGGTAGGAGGACAAAGGTACGTACAACAAGTCCTCTTGTAAAATAGCGAAACACAAACAATTAGACACAGAACATTTTCTGGGCTATTCAAAACATCTCGGTTCAATTCTTTTCTCGTCAGATGAATCCCCTGTCATCTTTAAAGTGCTATATCACGCTAGCTCATATGACAGCGCTAGCATATATATATACGCATAAATATGAATGGTGTTCTGAGTTCGTTTATCTGTGTTTCGCAAGAGGAGTTGTTTCTTGTCTTCCTTCTTACCAGCAACGCACACCTCGGACAATGAAAGCGTGGATTATTTTTTGTTATTTGTTTCCTCTTGTGTTGCATTACTACCATTTTGGTTGATGTTCTCAGGACTTTCTACATTGCGTATCTGAGTCTTCTGGTTTCCAAAAGATATAAGGTATACTTAATCCCTCAACAGATCTTCTAATAAAATTATCAACGACATAATCTCACGTTCCAGTCACTGACTTCTCTATCGAGCCATCAACACTGAAACTAAATTTTTACCTTCCTCTAATCCAGGGGCGATTTTCCCATCAGCTAAAGGGCCAAAGCCCTTGAAAATATGTACACAAACTGTTCCTAAAATGAACACTCCTTTTGAATCTCCCTTTGCTGCCTGAGCTCCATCTTTCTACACTATTTTCCGATGACTAGTTTTAAAAATGGACCCGAATGCATCGTAAACCTGGCTTTCTCTCATGAAACATTTATTCTGCGTATTTCAAACAAATGCCATACGTTTTTTAGAGAGTGTTGGGACTGTTATACGTAATTCATGAACAAAGAAATAATATTAAGGAGTCTATATGAATGCGAGCTGTTTGATATTAGGTAACATTCGTATGAACAAGCCTAAAAGACAGCTGATTTGGGAAGCAAGCTTTGACGGAATAGAATGTCCTTATCTGAAAGAGAGAAACGATAGAAAGATACAGAAAATACCTGAATAGGAGAAATAAGAGTATAAATATTTGCAACAAGAAATAGAAAGAAATGGAAGACTGGCAATACAAAGTACAATACAGCATTATTACGGCTTCACTTACATTAATAAACACTAACATCAATGACATCTGGAAGACCATTCCACATCTTTAAGAGTAATGGATAAATAATTCTAATAATATGGCGGCTCAAACAAACGTCGATGATGGTGTTCAGGAAACCAACCGACAGACAAATTCTTGGGCACAACTATAAGCGGACACAGAAGGACTTCTAAACTTGACGTCTTCACGAAATGAACGAAATTCTAATGATCAGAAGAGGAAAACTGTATATCTTAGTTTTACCAGACCACTGAGCTGATTAACAGCTCTCCTAGGGTTGGCCCGAAAAATTAAATATTTTTACGTGGCTAAGAACCAATTGGTTACCAAGCAACGGGACCTACAGTTTATTGTGGGATTCGAACCACATTATATCGAGAAATTAATTTATAATCACCAGAAACAAATTTCTCCGATCCAACCATTACTTCGACAAAGACATAACACATGAAAAGCTGTTGCTATTAAAACCACGTGGCATATTTACTATACTCTCTGTAGCGTTAGTATATATATATATATATATATATATATATATATATATATATATATATATATATATATATATATATATATATATATATATATATATATATATATATATATACATACACACACACACACACACACACACACACATATATATATATAGAGAGAGAGAGAGAGAGTTCTGTTCCATGTTTCTAAATCTCGACATTAATTATGTTAACTTTGTCTCCCAATTATATATATATATATATATTATATATATATATATATATATATATATATATATATATATATATAAAGCTGAAGTTTAATGTCAAGAGCCCGCCCATCCAAAAACAAAAGTCACTAACTTCCTGCCGCATCTCCTTTTCATTCTCCCGCTGTCATGTCATATCAAACTTTCTATTCTCTTAATTTTTTACTTCCTGTTACGAAACCTTGCAGCCTACGTAACAGTTATCAATAACGTTTAATTATGGTCTAAATGTCAATTCTATGAGATGGTCCACCCATTTCCTTTGAAAAATATTTTTCATATACAGTTCAATACAACATCCCGAGTCATAAAGGCGAGCTCTGCCCTTTTCCTACGAAAGTAGGCATGAAAGGAAAAGTAGGATAACAATACGAAAGGAATATGCGTTGTGTTTATCCCGTGTGAATGATATTAAAGGGTCTATAAAAAATGGGAGTCTAAGAAACCAGTGGTTATATGTATTACTTTGCTTGCAGACAGAAACGTACAATTACTTAATTGAGCAAGACGAGGATTATTGATCGCATTGTGTGGAAAACTGTAGCTGAGAGGCCGCTTGCTGTCGATAAAGCTATGGTTTAAAGAAGTGGAAGGTGGAAGTTAATCGGTCGAAATGTATTTGAATAAAAATAAATGGTATTATCAAGTACATCATAATGAAACTTCCAGTACTTGCAGTACGAGAGAGATCATTCTGGGACCAAACAATAACGAACAAACAATTCATATTCAGTATTTCATCCCAGCCTCTTTCAAAATTCCCATACAGCGCAATTTCCATTTTCTTTTCAACTTTTCTCAAAATGTTTTTCGTCCATGACCTTTCAAAAAGCTAACTGTACATGAAAAGCATATGTTCAGCTATCCCATTGCAGTCTCGCATTGTTATGATCACAATCAGAACCACAACTGATTTTCCAACAACCCCTACCTGGCGTGCCGGGTTTGTTAATATGATGTCATTCCGCAACTGCATCTCCATTTATAGAGTTTTTCAGTCCTGCTTTCTTTCTGCAGTTACTAAATGCAGTTAGTTAATTACTCTATAGCCTTTATAAGGCACAATAAATCAGAGAAGGAAAAGACTACTGAAATCCCTGGTTTCTGTCTCGTATTTCTCACAAAACGAAAATCATTTGAAAACTATAAAGGATAAAAAATATAGGAATACGATTCTCATTACAGTGGAGCTTTTACCATATTTGGCTTGACTGTTCTTTCAACTCTTCACAAATGGCTATTGTCTGTCTTATACAAAGGTTTTAAATTAAATTCAAGCTATTTTGGCTTGTTTCATGCGCTTATATGTGAAGTTATGAATACTGCTACTACTGACAATAATAATACTAATAATAATACCACATGGTTCGCACATACTAACGACGTTACTTATTTCAAATGGTACAAAAAAATTAATAAATAAAAACCTTAAAACAGACAAACATGACAAACTGCAAACGAACAAGTAAACAAGCAACAGCACAGCTAAACAGATACTACCTTAAATCCCGGAGACATATTCGCACGAAACTTCTCTCCCAGGCGACAAATGCGGCCATGACAGTCGGACTAACTTCGACTTGGCTACATTCCCCTCTCGCGCCAGCGTTGCAAAAGGATAAACAAACACAGGTAACTAGGAAATGCCCAACTACACCGTGAACTCGACGCAAGCTGACACAACCCAGCAGATGAAAACACCGTCATAAACATTTCCGCAAAATTGACGTCCCGGTGATTTCGCCTGGGTTCTACTACATGTTGCATGGACTGTCTGAAGAGTTACTTTTAGGAAAATGAAAAATGATTCATTTTTCCTTCCGGCCGGCAATTCAAAATGAGACTGAGCTTTGATATGGAGAGGCCAGGCAGGCTTCCCTGTCGCAAAAAATGTGTACCCAATCTTACTCCAGTCTCTCTGTGCGCGCTCCGACATCAAATGATATGGTAAAATTGAAGCCTACGTATCCTGGCCTACCATAAATATATTGTATCCACAGAGTCTAATAGTATTTTCGCGGAAAAGCGCCGCCGTGAACAAAAATGATCCCCTAAGAGCGAGAGAACTCCGACGATGCGGAAAATGATTCCGTATTTAGACCCTAACCGACTCTTTTTACATTTCTCATTGTAAAGGAAATGGGCTCAAATAACTATGTTATTTCTTATTTGCTGCGAGATATAAACCTTCTATTAATTCTGAAAACGTTTAGAATTTAAAATTCCTTGAGGTGACCCCGGTAAAAGCTTTTAATTTCGTTTATTTCATAAGCCGCTTATAACTGCCGGGCCAGGGCTGGAAAATTTGTGGCTTGCCTACGCCGTACAGTTTGTTCAAAGTTCCTGAAGTTAGTTGTTTTTAATAGCATAGACCGGTGTATGAGGAGAGAGAGAGAGAGAGAGAGAGAGAGAGAGAGAGAGAGAGAGAGAGAGAGAGAGAGAGAATTGGGGTTCGGAACATGTCATCATGTTATGAAATTCTCTAGAAGGCTATTATAAACATACACTACTGTTACTTTCTAAAAGAGAGAGAGAGAGAGAGAGAGAGAGAGAAATACATCGCGGCCTGATTTTGGAAAAAACTAGTAAACTAATTATATATATATTTTTTTTTTTTGAGAGAGAGAGAGAGAAAGAGAGAGACAGAGTGATATAAATAATTTATTATAATTAGATTTTCTCTTCGCCTCTGTCGTCCAATATGTATCTTACGAAAGGTGAGAGCATGATTTTGAACAGCATGACATAAATCCCCCATACTGCCAAGATTCAGACAGCCGTCAACAAGATGTTTCGAGGCAATATCAATTCACGAGACGTTTCTAATCCCTAGAATATCAAATTGAACTTTCTTTTCGTTAGCAACATTTCCAAAACCATAGATAATTAATCTGTACTTTTCATGAACCATCATCCAATTACGGTTTAAATAGATATCTTGTCTTCCGTCAAATACATGTAGATGTAGTGACATGAGAATTCAGTGATACTGTACGCGTATTAAGCTAAAGTATATATATATATATATATATATATATATATATATATATATATATATATATATATATATATATATATAACAGGACCTGTTAGTCCGGGAAAGCTCGTAACTTTCTTTGAATAAATATCTCCGATAGATACCATCTGACCATATAGACAATATCTTCCTTAAGGCAACGATGAAGCGGATTAAGACAATTAACAGAACCAACTTCGGCTTGGCGATGACCCCAGGCATCACCTAAGAGTATATCTCCCACTATATCTTTTACCTTAGTAACTTCTGTCATTCACTACTGATAAGGGTGGGAATCAGTCCACCTTAGCTTTAAACCAGTGTGTTTTAATGGGCCTTTTATACTTGAAGCGTATCCTGTTTTAACAGAAAAATTTAATTTACACACACACATATATATATATAATATATATATATATATATATATATATATATATATATATATATATATATATATATATATACACATACACGTACACACCTGTATGCATGTTTGTATATATGGCACCACTAAAACATAAATAGTAACCCAAAAGGAAATTATTTATAGCGCGTGCAATTTCCTTGAAAAGGATTGTCTTTAGAGATTTGTATTACCTACCTCTATTACTATTAAAATTTTCCATTACTAGTTTCAGCTACGATACACTGTTGAGACATTTTAACTTCTCCAATTCAAAATGTATTTCAACGATTCATTTCGAAATTAAAAATCATTGCTTTCATAACTAATCTCACCTTTTCAGTTATTCACTCCCCTACTTAAATGAATGGTTTTGCTCTATGCATGCGGCTAATTTTCATATTCCATTTCTCCGATTAAAAAGAACATGAAAGTTATTGAGATGTGCAGCAAAAATATTTACATCATCCTCATCATTAATAACTTAATGAACATACCATTACTTCAATTTCAGATCATGAAAAAATACATGGATTATTTTTTCGTTTGAATACAAAAAATGCAGAGTTTGACTGAATATTTTCACACTAATGCTCAATATTTTTTCTGTTTAACCAGAGGACCAAATCGCCTTCCTTTTTCAAGAAATATTATCGTTAGATCAGACTGAAGGCAGCTCAATACAGATACAAAATTAACTTATGAAATTTAAATGTGCTACAAAAAAAAAAAAAAACTGGAGCTCAAACGATCATCAGTTTCCAGTTCTTTTAACTTTATGCAGAATGCACGGAAAACATTAAATCCATCAAAGGCAATATAGAGAGAAATCTATCCTTGATGTCTCAGTACATTAAGGAAAATCGGCTGATATGCACTGCAAGTACCTTTGAGACCCATAGTAGTAATTTTGAATAACGATAAGTCTTGTCTACAAAAGAGATGCGCAGTCACTTGGAGCTCAAATAACTGTAAATAAGAAAGTGTTTATCCCAACTGCACTAAAAGTGAGCCCGACCTTCAAATTCCTTGGTTATCTGGGCTTAGTGTCAATTCATGAAACTGCAGGACTCGAATTATTTTCCGTGGGTTCTGTGGCCCTACACTACCGACACGACCACAAATCTTGAGATTATAATATACCTCTAATAATCTTTAAAATGGAATCACAGGATAGTCCTTAATGGCACTGAGCCAAAAATGGCAAGGACTAATCGATTACGACAAACTTGATTTGAATGAAGTGTTATACTAAAAATATTTAAATAAACATAATACCTAGATTCGTGAAGCCCTTGGCTACCTTAGCTTTCCATCTAATTTCAAAATATTCTTGTTTTGTAATACACGTATTGAGATCATAATATCCTTCATTGCTCAGTGGAATTGCTTTAATAAGACAATAATATTCCTTCCGACGAGTAAGCCACCTTTTCCTAACGTAGAGGGATTCGGAGCTTGTAGCGGTATGTCCCATATAGCCGATGCTCCGGGAACCAAGGAAAAAACGAGGTGAAAGGGAAAAAAGTGGCGCTGGACCTCAAAAGAAGACTGTCAGAGTCTGGGAAAACGGAAGCTGGACGATAATTACAAAGCTGGACAGGGGAAGGAAAGAAACTCAGTTTATGGCGTTCTTCCTGTAATATGCTTAGCTCTTCGTTCTGTCATAGGACCCTATGATACACCTTTTTTTCCACTCATATTACTGTGTATACGCCGAGTACCAAATTTCCTGGTGTTTCAGTTCGTTTCGTAAGAATTTATCCACGTTTTGAAAACGATAAGAATAATGCATACGAACAAGGGACCAACGAAGCCTCTGATTTTGGTTAGGCATGATCGTCATAGCATTCCAATTTTAAGAAGCTTAAAAGCAAAGATTGTCATAAAGAGTTGAAATATCTAACAGCATTACTACGAATGGTCAAACAGGATTTAATGCCCTTCCACTGATCCCGCAACTAACCCATATGTATTACCAAGAATTTGTTCTTCACTACGGCAGACCTTCCTATTTAAATTTCATGTCAGATGAATATTGAAATAATTATTTATTTTATTTCCCAATCTGAATATAGCCTGCAATGATAACTCACGGTCGGACCGGTAAAATTTTAGTTTAAAAAAAAAAAATCATGAAACCACCAGCATAGGTATCATTACATCATCGCTAATTATGTTACCGAGGCTAAAACGGCAATCAGTGTGTAATTTAAAAGTAATAATCTCAGACCCCAGTGATCCCAGATGACCTTTTTTACAACTGGAAATTGGTGGTCGTTACACAGCTAATTCCGAAAATAACATAAAAGAAACTGCTCTTAATCTCTCTATATATGGCTTTTTAGATCCTCTAGATGACACAAAAAATTTGTAAAAAAAAAATGTTTTTTCTAAATTATTTCCGACGTCATTTCTTATTTTTAGAATTCCCCACAAGTCTCTCTCTCTCTCTCTCTCTCTCTCTCTCTCTCTCTCTCTCTCTCTCTCTCTCTCTCTCTCTCTCTCTCTCCAGACGAACACACACACGCACCTGCTAAGAAGATACAAAACTTTCCCGCAACGCTTCCATGAAAGTATCCCAAAAGAATATGAATAATGCAATAATAATGAGGCATCACTTCTTTCTTTTTCCCTCCTCAGAAAGACCGGTCGGGAAGAGAGGTGGTCGTCCTGAGAAATGTCTCGAGGGCGACGGCGGGGAAGTTCAAGTGCGAGGTCCTTGCCGATTATCCGAGCTTCGAGAAGGACATCGAGAGTACGTCGATGGAAGTTATAGGTGAGTGGGAGAGGTCTGGTTTCCCGGGAAACTGATCAGGATGATCTGAGATACCTCAGGGATTGACTGGTTACAGATCCACAGAATGATCAGGTTGATTTAATGCACAGTGACTGATCAAGAAAGTTTTTGAAAAAGTATTTTAACTGACGAAATACAAATGATAAACGTAAGTGAAAACAAGTCCTTCAGGCCAGCCCTCTGAGAGCTGATAATCAGCTCAGTGGTCTGGTGAAAAATATTTTTAATCATTAATAATAATAATCAGCAATAAACTGGGACTGACAAAGCTGAGGTGAGACCCAGGATCGTTTTGCCTGTCTTCCAGCCTGAATATTCGGTAGAGCAAAGCATCAGAATTGTTTGAGGATCAAAATCTAGACCAGACTGATGTAAGGTAAATAAGTGTTGACAGGGTTGATGAGAGAGATATCAGGGACTGGTGACTTGACCTGAAATGTATAGTCGAATGTATGGGTCCACCTGAATAGTTATCAAGGACGGAGTTTATTCGAGATAAAATTTGGATTGAGTTATCTGTGATACACTGGAGACTGGAGATGGAAAAACAAATCCACAGTTATGTACAGGTACACACATTTAAAAAGTAAATCTCTACAGGGAGTTTTCGGGAATCTTTTTGACCTGATTAGGAATAAAAAAGAAATCGGCTGGGTACAGTTGAGATATACGGAAACTGTGAGATTCCAAGATTTGATGGAATGAGCTGAGGTACAACGGGATAGGATTTTACTGAATGGGTCTGTGATATATCGACAAACTAACTGAATTTATGTGAGATGTAGTGGTTCTGTGTGTGGATTAATCTGAGAAACATCTGACCATAGATGCTGGGAAATACTGCTTGCTAAAATTATAAAAAAAATATACATAGTATTCATATTGAACGCTCAAATAAGCAAGCATTGTAACTTCAGATGTATGCAATTTATCACATCAAATTGTAAAAAATTTATGTAACTGAAGAGCATGAAAAATTTTTAAAATATGTTATGGAATTCTAAAGGTAAGCATCATTTATTATTTAAAGAATAGTTTAATCAAAGGCATAATTAATTTACAAAACAGTATTTCTCGGCAAATTACAAAATGAAAAAGTCATCATTCTTAGGCTTGATTCGAAATCCCTTTTATCAAATTATCCAATGCTACAAGACACTGATAATATGCATATATTCACGAATACTGTAACACTACGGTAGAAAAAAAGTTACGCTTATTTTGGTACCGTCTAAATGGTCATCTGATGAAGTAAACAGTCGATACATTCATGGTATGAGGAAAATAAGACTGACCAGAAAGTGAACCGAACCATTAATTTCAACACGTAATCGAACAACAAAGAAGAAAGACTCATATTATAAATGACGTAAAAAAAAACTCCAAAAGAAACAATAGATTTTCTAGAGAACCGTTACTGAGTAGATACACTGCATCAGCCAATGCAAACACACCGAGGTAAGTATATCTGCTCATGGGAGAGGCAGTAGGCAACAAATATGCAAGCTGGCCCGTGACATATGGAGCCCAGCTAACACACGGGCATTGAGAAATGACCCAGAGCCGTGCCACGCAGCCAAGTATGTCGGCTGCAAGAGCAGTAACATCATTATTACACATTCTTCAATTACATCGACTTTCTTGAGAGGTTCAGTGCCAGTGCCATTTACCAACCCCACCCCCCTTGTTCCTACCTCCCCCGGCTTCTTCTCCACACCTCTCACAATCTTCTGATAATTTCCAGACCTTCTTCCTTCCCTCCTTCTTTCCTCGGGGCTCGTTTACAAGCGGAGAAATTTTCCAGAGATGTTCACAGGGACCAGAAGCCTCTACCTTCCAGTGTTAAACATAAACTGTCCCTCGATGAATTCTGTCCTAAAGACCTAAGTGCAGTTAGAAATTCATTTGGTACTTTCCATAGAAATGCTATTTTAGTATATACACAATGCAAAAACCTTTTTGAGCATTAATGGATTTGAGAAAGTTTTATGAAATTCTAAAACGTACATAAAACTATTAGGATCAAATGATTTAGGTTACTTCATGTAAACAATTTGAAGGAATAGTACTTACATACGAGTAAACGGTAACCAATTTTATCCAATAACGAAATACAAAGTATTTCAAGTAATGAGAAAACAACTTATTGTGCAAATAAAGCTTACAAAGCACAGCACAACAGGCAACCTGGACGCGATATATGTACGTGTAGGGGAAAGCCTTCTTGAATGAAGGGCATTGGCTGTGGTATTATGCATACCTTTTCCACCCTATTGATTACTAGACAAACGTCATTCATCAGGGCTGATATGGTACTCAGGTAGTATTACAAAATTTAAATACTTACAGATAACTATATTGGGAAATTACAATATGCTGAGTAGGAATTACCCATTAAGTGATTGCACTGTATAATTAGTCTTAAGTATTACAAGATATTGAACTTTTATATATATTTTTCAATATAAAAAAAATGATTTTAATGTCTGCTATACAAGATACACATTTTATCAGGTTTCTGTTGAGGTACACAATTGCTACGGAGTAACATATGGTATACTATGGAGTAAATAATGAGCAATGTTTTACTTTATAACAGTTTAAAATTTGAAATAATTACTTGACAGTATGAATGACATTCAGATGAGGTCAACACATCAGATTTTAAATAAATATTATAAGAAAAATTAGATATACAACAGTTTTAATGATGTCAACACGAAGCTCCAAAATATGATGTACTACAATGTAGTTTATGCTCAATATGCTAATATAGATATTTAACTGAATGAGTTACATTTAGATGAGTCAACATATAAAATTTTAAATAAACGTTATAAAAAAAATAGACCCATAACAATTTCAATGATGTTAACAGGTAACTGAAGGATAAAATGTATACTACAATTTAGTTACTGCACAAAATGCAGATAATTATTTTGCTGAAGGAATTGCATTTAGATGAGGTCAAAACATAAGATTTTAAGAAAATATTATAAAAACAAAGTAGAAATACAACAGTTATTTCTTATGCTACTAGGTAACTGCCGAATAAAACATACTACAATTTGATTTTGTACATGATACATTATATACAAGTCTATTGACTATCTGGAGCAAGCAAATTTTGGATGAGTATTGATAACCCTTTTCAGCACACCAGGTTGCAGAAAATGCTTGAGTAGGTCAACTTCACTCAGTCCTTGTGGCCTGTAATGAGTAATCACTACACACTCCACGAGATAATGACTTAGAGTGTGCTTCCTTAACTCGCCACATAGTCTGCAGCATGTTTCTGATGGACTGACAGCTGGCGGTACCTCCCAAAGGTATCGGCTCTGCATCCTTAGTCTGCTATACGCTGTTTGCTCTCTTCTGCTCTCCAGTCCACAAAGTTTGTAGTCAGGTGGTTTACCTCCAGTAATTTCAATGTATTTTCTTATTGATGAGAGTGTTTCTTTGGGCATCTCTATTCTCTCATTCTATCTTCGCATTATTTCCATACCGACCGAGTCCTTCAACATATTAAGGGATGGTGTCAGTTTGTAATCCACTCTCTCCTTCCTTGCGCCTTCTTTAGCAAGCTCGTCGGCTCTCTCATTGCCTTTGATTCTAATGTGTGAAGGCACCCATATGAAAGCAACCATTCTGCCTGCTTGTCTGATTTGTGATAGCAGGTCTATAGCTCTTCTCACTATGATATTTGATTCAGCTTTTCTTGGTGTTAGTGATTGCAAGGCACTCAGGTTATCTGTTGCTATTATGGCATTGTCCTTATTCTTATTTATGATACTCAGGGCAGCTGTAATACCTTGAAATTCTGACTGTAATATGGAGCATCCATCTGATGATCGTAATAACAGAGAGAGTGTACCTCCTCTCCATTCTGATACACAGTTACCCTGCTCCCTGCTCTACCATCTTCCAGAAGTGACCCATCTGTATAATAATGTACCCGTTCCCCCTGAATACTGTCCAGCCTCTGAAAATAGTCATCCTTCAGCAATGGAGGATTCATCTCTTCCTTTTTCCCTTTTAAAGCCGATAGCGATATCTCAGTCTCTGGTATGCTCCATGGGGGGATACCTTTCACATCTATCTTGGTTACGGCTAAGTATTCTTTCAAGCTAGAATCCTCTATTAATTGTCTTGCTGCAGTAACCCAACCATTCTTTAATCTTCTAGCTGTGAATTAGAGTATCCCTTGTTAATCCATCGTCATCCGTCAGGATGGACCTATACAACTGGATGATTGCTGTTCTTGCTATTCTGTGATGTATTGGATGCAGACCTGCCTCATTCCTCAATATTTCTTGCCTTACACTTTTAGGTGCCCCTATTATACTTCTTGCTGCTTTGTTCTGGATGATTTCTAGGATACCAATATAGCTCTTCCTCAGCGGCAGCAACATGCTACTACTGTGGTCAATCATAGATGTATAACGTCGCTTCACCATAGGTACACTTGCACCCATAGAGCCACATGCTACTTTCCAAAGAAGGCATAACCTTGCTGCTAAAGCCTGTGCTATTCTCTTAACTTCATACAATTTATGACACCTGTTATTGAGTATGACACCCATGTACTTGTACTGGGCTACCTTCTCTATTCTCTGCCCTTGTATGTGCAGTATCAAGGGGTTGCGTGTACCCCTTGCTATCATCTTAGTCTTTTCAGGTGATATGACTATTCCTATGCTGTTACATAATGATGTGCATGCCTTAATTGCCTGTTTTATTCTCTTATCTGTGCTAGCTTGTACTACTATGTCATCTGCATATATGGTTATTATGATTCCTGGTATATTAATTTTTCCTAGTATATTCATTAGAATATTAAAAAGAGTGGGTGATAGAACACCTACTTGAGGGGTACCCAACTCCATTTTTTCCCATCTTGATTGTACACCTTCGAAGTAGACACAACTGATTCTATCAGTTAGGTAATCCATTATGAGCTGTAGGAGTCTTCCTTCTATCATTTCTGCCAACTCTGTCAAAATAATTATATGGCTAGCCCTATCAAAGGCTCCCTTTAGATCTATGAATACTGTGTATTTTAACCCTAAGGCTGCACTTACTCTATGAATACAGTGGTGTGTGCTCCTCCCAGGTATGTAGCAATATAAATTCTTTGAGAGCTTTTTCCTAATAAAGAAATTGAGCCTATTTAGTAACATTCTTTCAAATACCTTGCACAGACATGATGTCAATAAAATAGGTCGAAATTCACCTGGCTTTCCTGGTTTTGGCACTGGTATTATGAGCGACTTCTCCCATGTTTTGGGTACGGGCTGTCCTGACCATATCATGTTGTAAAGTTTCAGAACTGGATTTCCACTCACTGTTGTGAGGAACCTGATAGCATTATATGTAATCCCATCTAATCCCGGTGCAGTAGACTTCCCACTCTTTAGAGTTTCTTGCAGTTCTTGCTCTGTGAAGAGTTTGTCATCACACTTCCCTGCCTTCTTAAGTGCTGCCCTTAACTTCTTTATTTTCTTCCTTATCCTCTTCTCAACTGCCACTCTAACCTTGATGGGTAGTGCATCATTGCTAGCATCAGATGACCACTTTGTCATAAGTTCATTTGCTCTTTCTCCTGGGCTGGGATGGAGCGGTTCTCTGTTTTTCTTCCCTTGGGCTATCCAAGTAATGATGAAAATGTAAAGCATTCACGATCACGGGTTAAGCCAACTGAGGCACAGTAGATATTAAACAAATTACTTCCACCTACCATTCCTCTCCCAGGATTAGAACCTGGGTTACCCCGTTTGGCAGTCGTGAACACTAACGATCACACTATGAGGCATATTATCACATTTTTACTACAAAACTAAAAAAAGATCTGGAAACCAAATAGGTTGACACCACATGGAAAAGTATCGTTTCTTGCTGTAGTAAAATGAATCACAGAATAAAAGTAAAGCTGCAGCTAAAGGTTTCTGTAGATTTGAGATTAAAGGTTAAAGAAGAGTTATTAAGAGTCAGATGTGAAGACAGTGAGAAATGAGTTCATAAATTAAACACCGGATGTTCAAAAGGTACAGTACCTGATATAATGATTAACTAAAGATGAAAATGACCTAAGACTTTTTGCAAGTGATAATGTCAGCTGAACTCCTCTGACCACTAGCAGTTGAAAGACCCAGACTTACTTGGATGACACATATGACAAAATGAGGCTGGAGACGCGTGGAGATTTGTGGAAGTGAAAACACAGAAAATACGTGGGTAGTGGATTCTCACAGAGGCCCTTAGCGTTGAAGGCGATGATGACGGTGATTTTTATAACTGTAGTCGTTCAGTTTGTTTTAGAAAAACTTGTACTTCGCAGTAAAAAAAAAAAAAAAAAATCAGACTATTGGAATATTAATAACTTTAGCTGCAGAATTTGCTCCAAAAAATGTTAAATGAATCAACGTCGTTCCTTCATGAGCAGACTTGATGTCGAAAATTAAATCTAATTAAAGCGTTTACGATGATAGCTAATGGATTATTATTCTCATCAACAATGATAAGAAAATAATGATCACTGTCATAATGTCACTAGCTTCACCAGTGGAAATATAAGAACATTTTAGAATGATTATACATACGTCAGATATGCCAATAGTAGAGTGATTAGAATGATTATCATTATCATTAACTACAGATATTAGAATAATTATCGTTACCATTACCTATGGCAATATTAGAATTAGAACTATTATTATGACCATCACTTATGGCAATACTACATTTATTTTTGTCTAATCAACTATGAGCTATTATGACAATAATACAACGATTACACGGTAACAAGACACCTTCCACTTTATGCATACATTCATCATTACCAGAAATGTTCACTTTTTCGTTGTGACATAAAAGTGATTACCGCATCATCACCCCACACCACTTCACAGACTTGAGAAGCATTTTATTTCCTAGACTGAAAACCAAGTCTGACTCTCGTGCCTTGAAGCGCCCATTACCGCCACAACCAGACCAAGTAGGGTCCACTTCAACTTTCACCCTCATCCCTCCTCTTTTATCGTGGTTCTGGGATCGGCATCAATGTATAAGCTCCCAAAAGACTGTATATGTCTTCAGGCCTTCGCGGTGTACTTCATAATAAATAAACTTTATGCAGTCATGCCTCTCCAATATATTTGGCCATGAAATATATTTAGTATTTACTCTTCGTAAATACTTCAGACTTGAAAGTTCGAGAGGCGAGAGAGACACTGGAAAGCACAACGAAAGAGTCGGGACGAGAACAGAAAGATGGAAAAGTGAAGGTAGCCAACGCTAACAAGGAGACATCGCGCGGCCGGCGGGGACGAGCAACATCACAAAGTTGGTCGAGAAAATCTAATTTGCCTCCTGACCATAACTGAATTAACAAAATTAAACTTATCATAAAAACCAGGCCTTGAAAAGAGAATACCGAATACCGGGAAATAAGGCACGTCATTCCGAAAGGCTCTGCCAAACGAAGAAATAAAATACGACCTCAAAAAAAAAAAAAAAAAAAAAAAACGGGCAGAAATAAGTTTCCTTTGTTGTCTTTGGGGGAAAATAGCCAAGAAAATCTACGGAGGAAAAGAATGTTTGTATAACCATCCGGTGTAATCACATCATGCCCATTTCTCGTGGGCTTCTGTAATCATTCCTATGATACGCCAGCACTGTTTGGAGTTACCCTAAGCTTTGTTCTTTATTTTCCTTATTTCTACCCTGTGACCGCCGTCCCATCTTTTGCATGTCTCCGCATAACCATGCCATGAATCAGTGCGGTTCGACGATGAGATGTGACACCATTTCTAAAATGAAATAGCTCTCTTGCGTTCTTACCTAAATATTTTCTCTCTCTCTTCTCTCTCTCTCTCTCTCTCTCTCTCTCTCTCTCTCTCTCTCTCTCTCTCTCTCCAGCTCAAACAAGCACTTAATGGGAACAGTTAGTGGGTCATGTCTTGTTTACCTTCGAAAAAAAAAAGGTTGTGGCAGTAAGAGCACACTAAGAGAACTTATCACTTTTCCTCTTGTGGCAAAATCACCACTTCCACTCTATAGCTGTAATCGTCAAGTGGAGCGGAAACCTCTTGCAGACGATAAAGGTATAAAAAAAGGCTGTTTGCGGAGTATCACTGTCTCTTTGATCTTTATTGCTGAAACATACATATGTCGGAGAGAGAGAGAGAGAGAGAGAGGTGGATGTTGTTTTTCAGGCGATGTTACAAAACCACGAAGACAGATTTAAAAAAGACCCAGACTTACTTCTAGTATAATAAAATATATTATGAGTTATGCTAACGTATCCTTACCGTCAAATGTATCAAAAGTATGGCAGGGCCGAGAATCAAAGTCCCGAACCTGGAGGAGATATTACGCGACCGTCCCGGCATAGCCAAGCAAGGGACTCTGAAAGACGAATTTATTACCCGCATATTATCGTTGTTTTATACACACACACACACACACACACAATATATATATATATATATATATATATATATATATATATATATATATATATATATATCCTAACATGCAGTATCTGCGTGTGTAAAAAAAAAGTACCACTCATATAATGTAGAAGAAATAATAATAATAATAATAATAATAATAATAATAATAATAATAATAATAATAATAAATAATAATAATAAAAAATAATAATAATAATAAATAATGATAATAATAATAAATGCGGGGTGAATTATAAATAACACTAATTTATACATATATAAACATATATATATATATATGTATAAATATACATACATACATACATACATACATACATACATACACACACACACATATATATATATATATATATATATATATATATATATATATATATATATATATATATATATATCCTTCCCTAAATCTCGGACACCAAACTGATCGAGAATAAAATGGAACCAAAAATTTCAATAGGATTGTCATCGGGCGCCATAATTAATATTCAAATTTAAGTTAAATCTCACTCCCCTTCCAGCAAGCTCCCCTCCTCCCCCCACCAGCCTATCCTCCTCCTCCTCCTCCTCCTCTTCAACATCTCCCACTAGGGCGCCCTCCCACACGAGATGCCACCTCCTCCTCTTCCTCTTCCTCCAACAAGCCCCACCGCCACCCCACCCCTCTTCCTCCCTCGTTTGATCAGGAAACTCAATAGCAATTATATGAAAAGTTGGCGCTAAATAGTTTTTCTGGTGAAGAGGGGAGCTTTGCCAATTATTATTTGCAAGGCTTTATTTAGACCGTCGATAAGCGTGCCAATGACGCTTTACTCCCGTATACGATGGGATGAATTTATGAACTCGAGTGTAAGTTTGTGCTTTTTTCTTTGCCGAAATACTGAAGCTATTCTGTCTGACCAATATAAAAACCAGGAGGAAATTCTGATCCAATAACGCAGCTGATTCATTTGATGCGGCAATTTTCTAGAACAGTAAAAGGAACTTTCTTTGGCTATAAAATGTTGTAATAATAACTGATAAATAGGGAATATTACATACTGATGAATTTGAGTTGAATTATTAACCACGCTAAACAGAACACATTCGAACATGGCTAATGTTGAGCCCTCCCTTCATCGGCAGAAAACACGTGAGCTTTAATCATCAGAAAATTGTAAAATAAGTGAAATCGTACATAAACATCAGATACGTCTTAATGACACCAATAAAAGTTAGATCTTTTAATACACCGTACATAATGCAGACATTAATACACATCAGATTACTGTATGTACATCCTACAGACGCCTTCCCATGAAAGAGGCCTAAACAGAACGAAAGGAATATGTTCAAGGCATGGTTTGACATGACCTGTTTCTCATTAAATTAAGGCAGAAGATAAGTGTTGGTTCAGGTCGGTCATTTTCTGAACGTTTATTGCTGTTTTTTATCGTGCTGGTTCCATGAATCTGTCATCTTTGAGGTATTTTCATGTTATTTGCGTTTGACTCCAAAGTCTACAAACCCATCATAAAAATTCTTATTCTTATTACAAGTCTGTACACAATCAAAATTCCGGAAATACGTGCTAGATCCACTATAGTATGTCGATTCCTTCAATGAAACCATAAAATTACGCATTATGCAAATCTGTGAGTACCCTTCCAATGATAGCAATGGAGATAAAACCAAACTACTTGATTACTAAGTAACGACACTTTTCGAAGTCTTTCCATCTACTTCGATGCAAAGACTTCCTTATTCCAAATTCATTGTTCTGTGCAACTGCGATTCCTAATTCTAGGAAATAACTGCTATCTGCAATTCCCACTTCCCTCTCCGCTATTCTGTATGCGTCGCGGCAGCCTCCTCAAAGAGAGAGAGAGAGAGAGCTAGAGAATCTCTCTCTCTCTCTCTCTCTCTCTCTCTCTCTGCGAGCAATCGAAAAAGTTTCACAAGAGAACAGAGACGCCTCTCAGACTCAGTCATGAGTGAAGTTAGTTACACTTTTTCATTTTACGCTTTCGCCAAAGTTCGCGCAAGAATTTGTTTTTCGCAAAGAGATTCGCATGGTGATTGGCGATGGATATCATTACGGGGGGGGAGGGGAGAGATGATGATGTCGACGATGATGATGCTGAAGATGATGGCGATGATAATGATACCGAATCAATTGGGGACCGTGATGCTGATCACTATGTAAACTTGGGGACTTGCTGTTCCGTTGCCAAAAAGTAAAACATCTTTATCATGCATCGATTTGCATCTGACCTCGAGGATGGGAAATGACGCCGTCTTTAGAAGACTTCGCTCTTACTTACTGAATTCTGTTGAGGCAGTCCACAGCTTCGAGATAGACAATACAGAAATCACTAGATGCATTCAATGAAATTGCTTACTTAAGCGTCTAGTGACCTAATATTATTGTAAAGACATTTAACTCAATATAATATCAATTCCAAATATGAACACTTATCAATTATACCTGGAAATGTTTTAAAAAGTAATTAATACGAAAAGAACATTAGCCCTTATATTGGAGGTCACAAGGCTTGAGAGGGCGGGAGAATGACTCTCATTCCTTACAGCTCCAACCAAAGGTAAAAAGAGCTATATTTAGCGCGAATGTAACGCTCATGCTTACAAAAAAGATCACAATCCTGCAACGTAATTTAGCGGTCTGATGCAAGCAAGCGATGACGGGGCACAATGAGTATCGAATATAATCGGAATAAGACTAAATATTCAGGCGGTGTTCCCTGTTAACAAAGAAGTATGCATCAGCTATGCGAAAAAAAAATTAATACTAGCACAGGTTATAAAATGATAAGGGCAAGACGTAAGCAGACGAGCGTATTCACTTAGCATAACTTCCTTTCGGTAGGACAAGGGAAGAGGAAAGGCTTTAAAGCCTCTGCACGAGGAGGGGAGATATGTGAACCAATATAGATGCAAATTCTAAGTGTGCTTTTTCTCCTTGCTTTCTCGTGTGATGTCACACGATGAGAGGCGAAATATGATCTTCGTTCGTTTCTCTGTCGCCACAGAGGATGGGATGACCACTGCCAGTTTTTGCTCTTCGGCATGGATACATACGTTTCTCTGTATCACTGCGCATGTCATAATATTCCAAACATCGCTAAAACTAAGAACATAATTACTTCTTCACTAATTCTCTCTCTCTCTCTCTCTCTCTCTCTCTCTCTCATCATGTGTTATTGTTTCAATTACTTTGTTCCAAATTTTATGCAACATACAAACATCATTACTCAATTTCGATGCCAACGGTTCTATGTTGGATCTTCAAATCTCTCTCTCTCTCTCTCTCTCTCTCTCTCTCTCTCTCTCTCTCTCTCTCTCTCTCTCTCTCAATAATTTTACAAACGATCTGTCAGCGTTAATATTACTTTCTATTTCTCTTCCTGCCAGTTGAAAGAAGTTTAAACCTTCATCTCATATCGTCTGAGATTACTATTAGTTTTCGTCAAACTCCATTTTTCAATATTTGGATTTTTTTTAAGGATTATGATTATTCATATATTTCGAAGAAGCCTTTAACCTTTAACAATTCAATCGAAGTCCATACCGACCCAAAATATTTATTCTCATGTAAACATTTGCAAATATTCAACTGAAATGAAGCAGAAATATTATCAGATAGTCTCAGAACTATTCAAACATCTTGGCTAATTTCTCAAAATATAAAGGGGACTTTCTTTTAGGAGCATTACCTTCTCTAAAAATGACAACGCAGTTAACAGCATTTATCTAATTACAACTGTTTATTTTGTCACTTACAAATTCTTGTAATTGCTAAATGGATCAAATCTGAACTACTTTCAATCATAGGTACCCCATTTGTACAAACAAAATAGGCAAATATGCGTGAGCTTTCGTATACATATTACTATTTCTGTATGTATGTATATGTATGTGAGAGAGTTACAGGCAGACAGCGAAACCAGCCTGAAACTTCAGCCAAATAGCGAAATACACTTACTAACCATTTCAAGACCGTTGTCACATAAGTTTTCTTGAATATCTTCTTATATATCATCAGTATCTTCTTGACATTTTGGCACAGTATGTTTAAGACCCTTCAGTAATTTTGGACAGTATAATGAAGTACCAGAATTTATTGAATAAGAAAATTTACTCTTGAACTATTTAAATTTCCTCAAGATTCGTTGTAGAGATCCGAACACCAGTCCTGTCCTTGGCTTAGCTAGAGTTAGGAAAGAAACCTAGCCCCCTCGTTTCTCTGTTTCAAACTTATGAATGGAGGAGTGTACTACGATATGGCTTTTTACGTTTTGCATATCCAAATTAGTTTATACATTAAAGTTTATCTGTATTTCATTTGTTTTGAGAGATTATTTTAACCTCTCGATTCATTTATAGAATATAGATACAGATGAGTGAACCGACAGAAAATTAGAAGAGCAGTAGTTTACAGGTTTTCAGGTATATTTACTTTGCCGTCCGATATCTGCAAACGTCTGAGGTCACACATAGCTGCAAGTGTACGTCCATCCAACTGTATCAGTTATGGCAAACATGTTGCGGTATTGGCATCGTGGAGGCTGCAATGCATGTGCATTATGGCTGTTCGCTGCATATAATGCAGAGAAGGTACCCAATGGTCTAAGAATTTCTCTGAAACGTTAAGTGATAATCTCTTTAAGGGTTCCCTTTAAAATACATGAACCGGGCACTTATAGCATTCTGTGGAATGATTTATCGAGATTTTTTTTTCACTGCTAAAAAACAACAGTGGCGACAACCATGGGGATATGAATGACCAATTGTTCCCCCGTTCGCTGTCATCGCTACTTTTACTATCGCTTCCTGAGCCATCGGTGCTGGTAAAAGACAATCCGCCATAGCTTGACATGTTAACAGAGGATAGTCACTGCCTCACGTCTGTAATATCTTATAATCAAAACTGGCCCACTACCACCCCATTCTCATGGTGATAAACAAAATCAAATTATATGAAAGATACTGCATAGGAAATGGTTATTGTCGGTAATTCAAAGTGTAAAAAGCCATATCGTAGTACACTCTTCCATTCATAAGTCTGAGAGAGAGAGAGAGGAGAGAGGAGAGAGACGAGAGAGAGAGAGAGAGAGAGAGCTTCTTTCCTAACCCTTTAGCTAAGCCAAGGACAGCTGTTCGGATATCTACAGCGAATGTTGAGGAAACTGAAAAGTTCAAGAGCAAATTGCCTTTTTTAATAAATTCTGGTACTTCATTATATTGTCCAATATTACCGGAGGGTCTAAAGCATAGTGTGCCAGAATATCAAGACGATACAGTCAATATTTAAAAAGATATTCAAGAAAACCAATGCGACAACGGACTTGAAATGGTTAATAGGCACATCTGACTCCCCAGTAAGTCACTGTTTAGCCGTGTCTATTTTGTTTGTTTGTTTGTATCAAGGTTTGTATGGTGTTTTCACGTTGTATGGAACCAGTGGTTATTCAGCAACGGGATCAACGGCTTTACGTGACTTCCGAACCACGTCGAGAGTGAACTTCTATCGCCAGAAATACACATCTCCAACCCCTCAGTGGAATTCCCGAGAATCGAACTCGCGGCCACCGAGGTGGCAGGCCAAGACCATACCGATCATGCCACTGAGGCGCCTTTAGCCGTGTCTAGTACTAGCCCCCGGGGGAACAATATACTATTAAATATACCTAAGCGCATTTCGCTATCTGCCTGGAATTTCAGGCAGTTCGTTACCTGCCTGGTTTCGTTGCCTGCCTGATATATATATATATATATAGATATATATAATAATATATTATATATATAGATATATATATATATATATATATATACTCTTCCCAATTTAGACGGGTTAACTTCATAAGGTCTTAGACTTCATATTTTAAACAAGCCTATTAGATGAGGCTGCTAGCTCATGATTATTTACTAAGCTCTGGTTGCAGCGACCAATACAACCGTCTAACGACTAAAGTACTGAAATGGACCGTATCCATAAACAAGGATAGTATTTCGAACACAGAATTCTAGACGCCCCTTTAAAATACTGCATTCATTCACTAGTGTGAAATTTAATCATGCCAGCTTTGAAATATTATTCCATACTCTTCATATTAATTTTGAGTCTCGCAAAATCAGTTTGAATAACTGTACACTATTTTGAATGGAATTTTTCATTACTAATTAAAGCTGTATATCCGTGGGTTAACTACAAATTTATGTCATTTATAAATAAATGATACCGGAGCTTTTAAAACATACCTCATTAGACTATCTGGCCATAAGTTCACTGACAGAGAAATGTGGCTGGCATTACGTACATGCATTATGAGGTTCCTGAAGGGAGACTTGGCAATTCACCATGAAATCCCCTAATCTTGCTGATTCTCACGAGCGAGCAAATCTGCTCGCTTCTCTTGACTTCTTGAACGAAGTTTATCATTCCATCTGCTTCTTGTTTGTGTCTGCTTGATTATCGAGAGATTCGTTTCTCTCGTGCTCTGCTCGATATTCAGAATTCAGGACTTGTTTTGGAGTGGAGGATAAAGCATCTAAAAGGCGTCCGTTTTTTTTTTAACCTCAACGTTTGGCCGAATTACTTGATAGTCTTCTCTTGCCAGAAATTGTATGTTTGTTTGTTTTTTGTTTGTATGGTGTTTTTACGTTGCATGGAACCAGTGGTTATTCAGCAACGGGACCAACGGTATTACGTGACTTCCGAACCACGTCGAGAGTGAACTTCTATCGCCAGAAATACACACCTCTCACTCCTCAATGGAATGGCCGAGAATCGAACCCGCGACCACCAAGGTGAGAAGCAAACACCAAACCAACCAAGCCACTGAGGCGCTCAGGAATTGTATGAAGGTCGAATTTTGCTGTCGAAGATCCATTGCATCACACTAGTTTTTCATTCATAACCTGATGCCTTTCCTAACTTAATAATTTATTTATTTATTCATCTATTAATTATCATTAGTATTATTATCATTATAACTATGGTGCCTTTAGCAAACTGTTGCTTCAAACATTACACTATTTCCTCTTAAACCTATTTCAGCCATTTAGAATGCCGTAAGATCCTAGAAGGTCTAAACAGAGATAGGTGAAAGAGGTATAACAACGCAGCCGTCTCGATATCGAAGAGGCACAAGAATAGTATAAGATAGTGGTTAATGGCACAATGTGAAAGGGATGTGGCAGCCAACTGACAATCCTTGAGTGCAGGTGTATGAAGTGGCTAATACTGGGGAAGTTTTACAGCAACTGAGCGGGAAATAATCAGAAAAAAAAAAAACTGACTAATAAAGTACGAAAAACATTATGAGAAGTTTCCCGTTCACAGCAGAAAGAAAAGGGTGAAAGTAAAGTTATGAGCCGACTTATACCTTGAAAGTCCTTTCCAGCACTAGCAGGATGTTCAGGCTAAACAAGTAAGAATGGCAAATATACCGCAATACTACTTCCTAAATGAAATTATTTTGCATTACTTATGCCAAAGAATTATAGGAAATCTAGCATTCTCTTTCTTACGGGTAGTCTTTGCAAATACTAGCCGTAATATAACGTCTAAACAATTCTTGATAATCCCTGGGTACAGTAACTTGGAGATCATAAATCTCTCTTCTAGGCTACATTGAGAGTAGGACTGAAAAACTAGAGCTACGGAAATTGAGTGTTACTCAAAATATTCTACTGGATTCACTTTATTAAAACAGGTTCTGTTCTAACTTACCAATTCCATTCAAGTATCCAGGAACGAGGCTCGAACTGACTTTCAAATTGGACAATAGTTTTAATATGAATATGTACAGCTAAGTGATACCACATAATTGCATGGGATTTCGTTCAAAATTTATGATCTGGCAAACTAACATGCTACATATTTATCCATTGTTCCAATGCAAAAGCACGATTATTTCATACAATAAGGCCCAATATGCTTCATAGGGGTGAAATCTGTCATATATTTCATAACTGTTTGAAAACTGTAAGAAAATATCACGTGTAGCCAAATTTCGGAAAAATATTTACGAAACATTTTCAAAACTTTCGTTCACTTATGGCCATTGCATTTGACCTCAGCTCGAATGTTAAATAAAAAACAAAATAAATTTGTTATCACAATAATATTGCTTCCAAATCAACCATAAAATTCGAAAGAGTTCTGTTTGATTGTTTTTACGCCTCAATGCTGAAAAAATGTAAATAAGTCAATACAAAAGTAGAATGCATCCACCGATATCAACGGGTGAGCGGAGCGTGTGTGAATCAACCATTAGAGTAGCGGCACAACCACCTGGAACATAGGTATGCTTCATAAGAATAAAATCCAAATATTCCTCGAACAAAATTGTTTTCAAGATAATCTCATCGTCGGTGCTCATTGTAGACCTATTAGCCTACGTGATACTTTCTTACAGTTTAGAAACAGTTATGAAATAGATGACAGATTTCACCCTTATGAAGCATATTATGGACTTATTGTATGAAATAATCGTGCTTTTGCATTGGAACAATGGATAAATATGTAGCATGTTAGGTTGCCAGATCATAAATTTTGAACGAAATCCTATGCAATCACGTGGTATCATTTAGCTGTACATATTCATATTAAAACTATTGTCCATTTTGAAAGTCAGTTCGAGCCTCGTTCCTGGATACTCGGATGGAATTGGTAAGGTAGAACAGAACCTGTTTTAATAACAGTGAATCCAGTAGAATATTTTGAGTAACACTCAATTTTCGTAACTCTAGTTTTTCAGTCCTACTCTCAATGTAGCCTAGAAGAGAGATTTATGATCTCCAAGTTACTGTACCCAGGGATTATCAAGTAGTATTTGCAAAGACTACCTGTAAGAAAGAGAATGCTAGATTTCCTATAATTTCATAAAAATAAAATTAATTTTTAAGTTATATTTCTTAATCCCTTCAAAAATTATGGCTTGCTAGCAAATATTCGCATATGTAATTATTTTGTTAAAGCCAAGACTTTGTTCGTAGGACTAGGTGTGTTAAGGTGGGTACACACGTGAGAGCCGAACCTTGTATGCGTAACTGAGTTACGCATATACGGTTACAAGGTGTCAAAATGTAGAGGACGAACCGTAACCACGTTAAGCACGTAACTTCATTTCAATCCACTGCGATCACCAGTCTGTCTCTGTCCGGGTTGTTTACCGACGATGGCCACCATGCAAGTAGCAGCTGCCGCGTACATTTATACACATTATTTAACGAAGATGAAGCGAAATAAAAGAAGATGGTGGCAATCAAGGTTATATACTAGAAGGGTAGAAATAGTGGACGGGAATTACTCGCTGACTTGAGATTCCAAGAAGTCTGTTCTTCGTAATAGCTAATAAATTGAAGGACCTCTTCGTCACTTCAATCAGCCAATCAGCCATGGTAGACATATACGTACTGAATGACCAAAACAAGGGACTCTACTATGGACGGTCTTGTTCATAGTCGGTGTTAACAAGTTCAGCAACCTCTGTTGTTACGCGTGTAATACAGGCCCCGTCCACACATGGCGTAACGTTCAAAGAGACCTCCCTTTGATGCGGGGCCCAAAAACCGACAATTGGCGGGACGGAGGGCGAACCGAGCCTCGAACCTCGCGGGTTCGGGGTTCGGGTTCGAGGAACCGTCCACACTTGCGTTTTTGTTACAAGAATCGGTTACAATACAAGGTTCGGTTCGCACGTGTGTACCCACCTTTAGATTTCTTTATTTACTATGAATACATTACTTACATCTCTATATTAACAATAATTGGCCAAAAATCATATGAAGTTATCTACGCATTCCTGCACTTCAAGTTGTCTTAAGAATTAATAAATTATACACCAAAAGCGAGCAGAAGGACTTTTAAGAAAATATTTCAAGCCAGTTAAAATACAAGTGTTCCATAGGCCTTGACATTAATACTAATAGATTACAAATGAAATCTTTAGTAACACAGATTACATCTCAGAAGGCTTAGGTTACTTTTTTTGGGTTTATAAATCATTTTGCAACATAAAGGCAGCTTGAACACAGCCTGAAAATTCAACATCCAAAGAAAACATGTTAAAACTCATATTTCTATTTTGTAAATATTGTTATGACTGTTGAGCTTATTAGGACTACTGTTATAATGTTACTGAGTAGTTACGCTGACCAGTCAGAGGAGCATGTTAAGCTCTGTCATTCACGGAACCGCTACTCGTATCACACCGTGCTTTGAGCTTAAGAAAAAAAAAAAATAAAAAATAAAAGTTCAAATCACACGTTACGAATTATACCAGTGCTTACATGGGATATTTATATAATCACATGGGAAATAGTGCTAGCTGTGAACTCACAAACTTGTCGACATGTATGACACTGGAAATGAAAAAAAAAAAAAAAAAGTTTAACACTACTTCGCAACGTTATGTTGAGTCTGAGATTTTGGAAGACAGAAATATTCATGTCGCCTCATAATTTAGCATAGCTGTACAATATGTGCACTGAACAGAGCAGAGTAAATAAATCTGTATTATTGCCTACACAACTACTATCTTTAGAGAGCATGCAGTAACAGTCACATCATACAACTAGCAGCACCCTTGGCATGTAAAAACGATAAGGAAAGCGAAATCCATACGCTGATATGTGCCTACTCCTTACTCCTTCACTTTAGCATAATGGCCCTACTTATGACGCGTCATTATATTGGGCAAATGGGCTGTACACAGCAAAATAAAAATATCTGCATTTCTGTACTAAGCGTGAGTAAAGGAGACAGATGGAGCTTGAGAGTAAAAACCTATGAGTTAGATCACATTACTAAAAGGGTACAATGCGTATAAAACACCAGTATAAAGAAATACCAACTCCCCATGAGGGGAGACCACCACACGTCCCATTCGTATATTGCAAATTAAAACTGAAGATAAAACCTCCACCGGGAGAAATTTCCCCAATCGAAATTTCTACAATTCTTTCATGATACAGAGGAACTTGTCCGCAGAGGCTCACTATCCTTTGGCTAGGCTGATAATATCTACACGGGAAATACTTTAACACACTTAAGATACATAATTCTATAGAAGATAAAACTATAACTATTAAATCGCAAGCATAACGATAAAAAAAAAGTTTTCAAAGGTTATGAAATAAAGCACGTCTACGAATATCATCTATGACGATTTATTAATCCCCAAACAATCGTGATCCTATAAAAAAAATCAAAAGCTACACGGTTTTTAAGAAAAATACATATACAAATTTAAGAATTTTCTGCAACAATAAAATGTGCATGGGAATTTTTATGCTCGTTGAATGTATTTTTGTATATAAAAAAAACACCCTATTTGATACGCAGTAAAGAAATGAAAACTATGATGTAGATATGCAAGTCTATGTAAATCACACACATATACATATGTGTGTGTGTGTGTGTTTGTGTGTTTAAATACGAAGAGGAATAGAAACATTTATGCTTGGCTGGGTACTTCTGAGAGATCAACACTTCCCATACAGAAGACGAGAAAAAGTGCAACTGAGAAACATCTTTGCCAAGTCTGTAGCACAATATTTTTCATACAGCGCGTTGAGCGTCTGCAAATATCACATAAATTTGCACCTTTGGACTCTTAACCGACTCGAAAAAAATCATAAAATACCTTTATTCAGTTTTTTTTTTCTTCCATTTTGCAACATCCGTGCATTTCTGTTAAAAACGACCCAGAATGTCAGAAAAAAAAAACACAGACACACATGCACATGGAGGGAGAGAGAGAGAGAGAGAGAGAGAGAGAGAGAGAGAGAGAGAGAGAGAGAGAGAGAGAGAGTGAAGGTAACGAAATTTCTTGTTTACATTAGGATATCATGAAACTCCAACACTAGAAATGAGCCTACTGCACAGATTTCCATACAAGTCGCCATAAAAGGCTTTTATAATGTAAGTTGCAGAAAATTCACAAGCTCCATAAAGCCTCACATCATTGCTACGATATCCTGGAGGCTACACAGAATAAATTGAAATCAGGTTCAGTGTCAATTTCCATGGATTAATGACTAGCAGATATAATCCTTCAGTATGTTCCCCATATTGCTTGTGGGAAGTATACCCTCAAACTAGGTGCGTAATTACATTATGTATGTAAAGCATTTAATCTAATGCCTATCCACTATCAGTCTCCATAACACACGGACTATATTTGATTGAAGAGAGGGGCATATAGACAGGTCTATTTGGCAGCAGAATTCTCAAATACCAAAGTGACTGGCACTCTGCTGGGTGGTGTCTTAGCCTCAAGCTTCGTACCTATTTTGGCCTGTAGCAGGGGTTTCAGAGATTTCGTTTTCACGTAATTACGCTTCTCGGATTGACGAAACGCCAATTATCCTCGTCTTCTATGTATTAGTTTCATTTAGGCCTACAACATGGATTAAGTTTCTTAAATATATTTTTTTAAAATGCTTCACTTTATTTTCCAGCTATTTTCTTTTATTTAATTCTCCAGCATAAATATGAAGAGAGCTTTCTTCCCTTATAAAACAGATGCCACCCACAAACAAAGGGTCAATCCATTGCTTCATTCTGGGTTATTCCTCACTTGCAGTTAATTCCTCCATTAAAAACTGAAGAATAAAGAACCCCTAATGCACATAACTTTGATTACAAGAGAAACTTCCAATACCTCCACAAGAAGTTCAACAGTAATATTCATACTTATGTGCACTCTCGTGATTCCTAGACATGGCGATTTCTCCATCCCAAACGCGTTTCTATGAAGCTTATCAGAAAAGTTTCGGTGTCCGTTGTCCAGATTTTCAGAACTTGAAAAAAAATAAAAAAATAAACTCATCAACCCATGGTCCGCCCTGCTACTACTACTATTATATTCAGAAGATGAACCCATTCATATGGACCAAGCCCACAAAGGCTATTGATTTGAAATTCAAGCTTTCAAAGAATGTGGTGTTCATTAGGAAGAAGTAAGAGGAGGTTAAAAGGAGATACCACTTATTAGAGAAGAAAAAAATAAATTAATAAATTAATAAATACAAAAAAAGGTATTAAAATCAAGGAGAATAACATTTGGTGGTAATACATTGCATCTTCACTTGACCTTCAGAAATTCCAATTGCGTGACATCATCCTCTGGGAGCTGTTCCACAGTCCAACATGTAAGGAATAAAAGACCTCAGGAAAAGAGAAGCTGGACAGCGAGGCTCATTTACTGCACATTGGTGCTGTTGTTCAGGGAATCTGGTTGTTCTCGGCAGGTGAAGGGGATCAGAAATCAATTGTGATGTGAAAGATCTCTGTTGAAAGACAACTCCTGAAATCTATGTTGGGAAAGCAAATTTGAATGTTTTCATCCACCTTTTCACAAAGCTAACTTTCTTACCACACTCTCACTCTTTGTATCATTCCTGCTCCGCAGACGCTACGTAAACAGTCATGTCAACAGATTACATTTTCCCCCTTATTTGCGATCAATGCCCCTCACTTCCCTGTCATAAAGAAAAGGACCTGCTGCCTTCTTTGTTTCAGCTATAGTGATTAATCGCTATCTTTCTTACCTCCTTTTACTCTCATTATCTTGTTTTTGCTAAAATTAATTTCAAGCTTTCTAAGCATCTTCTCTCTGCTCTAACCTATCCTGATATTGCAAGTCCTCTAGTACAAACATTTGTTCCTCATCCAACAGAACTTTCCATATATCTCTTGTCCTCCTAACTTCTGTCATCACTCCATGCATAAAATAAAAGAGCAGCCACACACACACACACACACACACACACACACACACACACACACACACACACACAAACAAACAGATTTACCTCAGACCCGCGCTACCATACTTTTCACTTTCATCATAATTTTCCACATACTCTGCAAATTACTTCCTACACCATGTATCCTTGACACCCTCCTCACACCATATCTATGAATTTCATCACAAACTATGCCTAGTTCTTTGTAAGCCCCAGAGATTTTCCATTTTTCTTTCAAACTTGTCATTCAATCACTTCATTACGAACAACAGATACATACAAACTCTTACATGGATAACTCCATTCTGTTCTTACCCAAACAGTCATTGTTATCTGTGTCCATCTTACCGTACCCATTACATTCCATGCCTTATTATTTTACCGGACAATTCTATCCCCTTTTCTTGTATACTAGGGAATCTTGTCAGCCAAGTGATCCTACCATTACCAAGAGAAAGCTTCATCTTACATATAAGATGATCAATTCCTTGTGCCTCTTCATTCTTCAACACTTTCGTTGTCATCCTTACATCTTCAACAGTAACTTTCAGGGAGATTTTCAAAATTGCGATAGAATCTAATCTTCTTCTCTATCTTGAACAATCAATCGTTCTTTAAATTACTTCTCTCCATTTCATGTTCTATTCTATGATCCCTCTGCTCGTTAACTTTTCTCTTTTAGTTTATTTTCCTGCAATGAAACTATCGTTTAAGAGGAAAAAAAGTAACTGCTCGGATTTGCTATTAAATAATAATATCGCAACTTTTTTACTCACACTTGTCCATGATTGAATTATTCATCATCCCGCTACGTTTTATGACTTTCGGGATATCCAATATTTCCACTTTTAATTAAACCAAATAACGAGCAGATATGTCAACATCTGTTTTACCATTAATTTTTCAACAAAATCACCTAAAAATATTGAATATTGCTAAAAAACAGTTTTCTCTTCCTCTTATATACTTACATCAAATATTTTTTGAAACCTATTACTCACAACAATCAGGGCCTTTTGTCTCCTGAATGCATACAATTCTCATTCAACAGAGGCCAGCCCTATGAGAGCTGATATTCAGCTCAGTGGTCGGGTTAAACGATTTTGATAATATTAAATCTCATTCAGTAACCCTCCATACTTACCAAACTATAACATCTCTTTAACTATCGTCCAACCAAACACTCATTTGACTCTCTCTTTTCCTTTCCACTCTCTTTTCCATTTATACACACGCACCAACTATCACTCAACTCTAATCAATCGACGTTGTACCAATTTTGCATGATTGGGATAAAAGGAAATCATAATCCCATACGTACAGCAATGAACTCTGCATTTGTTTCGTCCACCAAGGCTTACTAATATCGAACAATATATTTATATAAAAGATTAATTAAAACATAATATCCAACCTCGAACAATTTATTTATATTCAAAACTTAAAATTGAAATAAAACATAAAATCCAACTTGAAATGTCTCTTAGATCACGCGTAACTTTCATTATCCTTTTCTTCCAGAGGTCCCTGATCGTCCGCCATCAGTAAGCTTGACGCGTTACCAGTGGTCTCCTGGCCAGGTGTTATCAGCCAACTGCACATCGCCAGACGCCAGACCACCGCCTGATCTCCACTGGTACATCAATGGAGATAAGGTACATTCTCAAATAAAATACTTATTATTCCTCCTCTTCTTTCTAGAGGACTCCCATGAAACAATCCTTCGTTATGCCGTTGAAACAGATTTTCAGTTA
>NC_061102.1:32355359-32357859 GCF_015104395.2 Macrobrachium nipponense | reverse complement strand
AATAGCTTCAACGACGCTAATTCCCAACAGATATACTCTTAAACCAAACCGATTCCCAGCAAAAACATTTATACCGTGAACGGAAAAATAGACAAGAAACTGAATCTTTTCTAGAAAATATCTTAGATGACTTCACGAGTTTCTTTTTACAAACGTGTCAAGTCGGATACAACAGTGAGTGGAAATCTTGAAATAAATTTATTCATACGTCTTGAGAAAGGAAGTGAGTAAACGGACTGGGGATCGCTATCTCGATGATATACCAAGAGAACGAAAAATTCAGGAAAGTGATATTTGAAAAATATGAACACGTAAAGATTTAACTGCAATGGAAGTCTAATGATGAGGTTTCTAAGTCACAAAAAACCTAAGTTCGTTTCCCCACAGTTTTGCAATTAAATCCACCTGGACATTACAGGTAAAAAATTGCCAGAATATACAAAGATTCGGATCTAAGGGTTGAAAAGTCCATGGTAGTTCCACAGCGAATCATCCTAAAATGACCCAACTTAAACCACCCTATCAAACTAAGTGCTACAACAACCAGTCCATTTCCCCTGGCTTTCGATCAGCTTTGACTGAAAATTCTCCGTAAAAGTTTGCACTTACTCTTGCTTATCATTGTTGGAATCCATAACACTGTACTTCAATATTACAATATATTATTGTGGGAAGTCCAGTTTTTGTGAAGTGAAGTCCTTCCAAGTGAAACAGATGAAGGCTGTTGGCCATAATTCATAACACTAGATCAAATGCTCTGTAAATGAACTGCAACTATGTCCCTTGCCTGCTCACTTGGTCTGCGATGGATGTCTCAATGCCTTTGCCAGGGGTACTTACGGAGTTCCAGCTAGTCTTAGCTGGAAACGGAGTATATAGTCCACAACCAAGAAGTTCCACAAAATTTCAACCTCAACATTTTGTCGAACAAAATATTATAGTAATAATTTCTACAACAAATTAGGCTGGTGAACAAGACACAGTCACTAAATATCACCGTTAAGGACTGTCGTGCTATGTACAAAAACTACAATAACTCTGGTAGTTATAATGCAGTAAAATATCATGTAAGATATAGTGCGTATATCACAATTCCTTGGAAAGGAAACGCCATTATGGGGAAGGCAACTACGTTCAGGAATCAAAACTGCCTTTCATCCAGCCTCATCTGTAATTCAGTGTTATTTGATAACTACACAACTCCCTTAAACCGTTGTTATCACTGGCTCTCATAATGGCACTTGTTTTCGAAATGAGTGTGGCTGCCTACCTGCATGTTATGATACAATATCACCTAATTATGTGGTCACCATTTGATACCATTCATGAAAATAAACTGGAACACCATTATACATCAAAATGACTGCTGCTGGCAACTAACCACTTGCTATATTTTATATCAGTTGTGTCGCCTTTGTGGCTGGCTTTTGCAGAATCTTATTTACCTATATCATCATTCTTTACGTTACCTCTAATATATCAGTTGCCTTTCAGTAACCAATACTGACATGCATATTTATGAATTTGTAAGTGCCATACCAGTTCATGGCTGCAATCTGGAATTAAAAACAAAAAAAAAAAAAAAAAAAAAAAAAAAAAAAAAAAAAAAAAAAAAACATGCTTGTATCAAGCAAATGGCAATTCCTAATCAACATGATTGATCCTGAATATCGCATATAATATATATATATATAATATATATATTATATATATATATATATATATATATATATATAAAAACATTGATGCTGACAGTAATAAGGAAGTCAATGAATATCTTATTAAAATTTCAAAATAATAAATGGTCCTTGTCCCTTTTAAAGAGTTCATTACAAGATGCACA
Source organism: Macrobrachium nipponense (assembly GCF_015104395.2). Lineage (NCBI taxonomy): Eukaryota > Metazoa > Arthropoda > Malacostraca > Decapoda > Palaemonidae > Macrobrachium > Macrobrachium nipponense. The sequence goes on along the minus strand of NC_061102.1, from coordinate 32,356,016 downwards.
ACTGCCAAGCTTTGCCACCTTAATGTGCAATTAAAAACCTCTGCATTCATTTACTGGTTAACACCCGTCTATATATTTGTTTTCTAACGATATTGCTTCAGAAATTTATTCTTTTTTCTCCTTTTAATATATACATACATACATATACAATACATACATACATATATACAATATATAATATATATATATATATTATAATAATATATATCATATTTAATATATAATTATAATATATATATATATATAGATATAGATATCTATATATATATATTTATATATATATATGTATATATATATATATATATATATATATACATATATATATATATATATATATATATAAATTTTCTCTCAGATCTCTCCTGCTCCACCACCTTATTCGCTACTGACTTCACTCATCTCAAGCAGACTTGGCTTTGAAAATTCTCCTTATAATCTTTTTTTAATTTCATATTGCTGGAGGCCATTAACATGTATTTGGAAAATCCAGTGTCTTTGTCTTAGAAGAGGAAGTTTTGCAGGGTTAAACACTTACTTGGAAATACAGCTATACTTATAACCTTGCCTAATACTCGCTCTGCCCATCACTACTGCTGTATTCACGAATTTAGATTTTCAAATGACGATATCTCCCGATTAGCAAATGGTATTTACTCA
>NC_061102.1:32317859-32350359 GCF_015104395.2 Macrobrachium nipponense | reverse complement strand
TTACTTAGAGGAGACTCAAGTCTCAATTACATCTTCCGTGTTTATGTTTACGTCATCGTGGTTGGGGTGTGTGTGTGTGTGTGTGTGTGTGTGTTGTGTGTGTGTGTGTGTGTGAAAGAGGCGAGGCGTAAACGAGCTAACCAAGATCTGGACTATTTAGTCTGTTTACCTAAAATGATAACTACAGCAATAAAGAATGATGAATTGTATTTGGACTATCATCTCAAGTGTTTATACAAAGCTCCATCATTCAAAATGGCATTTTGTTTCAACAGAGGAATTATGCGGCGCCCGTTCCTTGAATAATGAAAGTTTTCACTGAATACTAAAAGTTTTAAGAAAACCGTCCTCCAAGAACTTAGAAAAAAGGAACGATACTGATGCCCGTTGCAATTGTTATCCACACTGGGAAATTATGTATATACGGCCTTTCATGTCTTACGCAGTTATCTCCATTTGCAACATATTCTTTCTTTATCGCTGCATTCTCCCATCCTCTCAGTCTCCGGTATGCAGCCGAAATCTCTCTCTCTCTCTCTCTCTCTCTCTCTTCTCTCTTTCACCCCCTTTTTTTTTAATCTGACAGTGGAGGACTTCCCAAGGCCAAGAGGAAAGAATCGAAAAGGAATAAAAATTCCCGGAGAATAGAAGTGACAGTCATTAAACATGCTAATACGGAAGTCGAATTTTGACAAGTGGACGGAAAAGATGTCACCCGGGGGATATTCACAGCGGGATAGACACGGGATAACAACCTTCAACAAATCTATGGGTAGTATGCTGGAGGGAGGGAGGCAGGGAGGAAGACGCGGTGCGGACCCACAAGATACAAACGACTGCCGAGAATTCGTACAATCATACGTGTTCGCTTACGTCCATTATTTAGACTTACTCGCGCGTGGGATCACAGAAGAAAGAGATTAAATGATAATCTTAGGAGGTGGGCACTTACCCCGGTTTGGATCCCAACTTTCAATATAAATATATATATAAATATATATATATATATATATATATATATATATATATATATATATATATATATATATATATATATATATATATATTATATATATAACTACCTCCGCGTAAGGAAGCCATGTTCGGTTCGGTTCATTTTTTTTTTTTAGGATATTTCAAAAAATATTGATCTTGTAACTGTATAGATAATAGCACCATAACAAAGGGATTTGCAAACACTATCTGTACTGTTTTTTTTTTTTTTTAATACTATCAATTGTAACAAATTCTTATTTCATAAAAAAATCCCACTCACACTCTAAATCAAAGTATCCAGATTAAAACCACTTCATAATTGGATGAAGAATCTGATATCGTGGACGAAGAAGCCTCATGCTTCCATTAGCCACTGTAACCGGAGGAAGGAGGAGGAGGAGGAGGAGGAGGAGGAGGAGGAGGAGGAGGAGAGGAGGAGGAGGAGGAGGAGGAGGATAGCTGAACCTCTGGCACAGATCAGTTAAGACACTTATTAGGTTAGGTCACATTAGGTAAGTCTTTATCACCACCGATATCGTTGTAACTGTTGAATTATGGTTTTTCTGCAGTATTTTGTGGGTTTTAGCAGGTTTTACATATTTCCGTTTAAATTTCACAAATTCTTGAATTTGGTGTTCAACATCCCAATCACTAACGAAAGGAGCTGCTATTAAAAGAATGAATGTACGCATATATATTTGTCAAGAATTTCCAACAATTTTGTTAGGAAATAAAAGTTGTTGAAATTGGTGGTATAAAAAAAGAAATCTATATAGAAATATTGCATGATTTTTCAGGGTTTTTCTGTAACTTTACTAGGATATTTTTCAGGAGATGTAGAAATGCAACTTGAGGGGAAAAGAACCTTTTGGAGGAAGGACCCAAGCCTTACCAAAACAGAAACACTGCGCAACCCTAACCGTACTATTCTGGAGCCCAGACTTATCAATACTTCTTTAAATAAGGTAAATGTACGTTGTACCTCCTGCTTAATTCAAATGTTTCACGCTTGGGAAACGAAAACCCGATGAACCAATAACATTCATTCTGGTAAAGAATCTAATACTAATTCTGAAGAAATAAAAAATGCAGAGACAAAACTGACTGGAGGGGTTGAGTCCTCCTAACCTCTAAGATTTCGGGTGGATACTAAAAATGTTTTTAGTTATTATGAGCTTTTGTGTTTGTTAGCAGGTCTATCCAGAATTTTAAATGTCACTCCGTTAAAATGTTTTATTACTGAGAATAACACAATTCAAATAATACTAACCTCACCCCCTCCCCCCGAAAAATGTTAAAAAAAAAAAACATAAAACCGTTTATCTCTCCACATTCACTCTCGTGCTTCATAAAATTGATATGTATGTAAGTATATATGTATATAATGTGCGTCTGTGTGTACATGCAATGTACGTATATATGTATGTACATGATTGTCTGTGCTTGCTTGCGTGTTATTTCGTGAGAGAGAGAGAGGAGAGAGAGAGAGAGAGAGAGAGAGACGATAGAGACGAGAGAGAGAGAGAGAGAGAGAGAGAGAGAGATTTCATTGTAATGCCATGTACATTAAGACGGATGCTACGGGCAATGGCCAGCTGACGGAGGCAACATAAAACGTGCGCAGCCATCTCTAACTCTCCGGCCGCCGTAAATGTCCCTACGAATTGTTATCGGAATCCCGACAGCAGCTTTTGCGGAACGTCAATCCAGAACTTTATGCGAACAGCCTTTGAGAACGGCCTGCTCCCCCCTTCAGATAAACTCTCGGACAAACAGACTGGCAGACGCGTCCCAGCCACGCACCCCATTTCCAGTTTTACAGGCCGGGGAATAAAAACCAAAAAAAGGAAATAGTATTGAGAGAGTCGATGGACGGTTAGAAGACTGCGCCAGTGTAATGACGACCGTAACAAAAGAAAGAATCATTCAAGTATGGCCACGGTGCTCTTCTTACGCCAAGGAAGCTGCTGGATTGGAGAAAGATGCGGAAGGATAGCAACAAACAAATGACCTCTTTAGCCATACAAGCTTTCTGGCGAAACACATTCAAACTATATTTCAAACAACTGCCATACTATGTTACAGTTTCTTGTACTGGGCACGCGATTTTATTCTCTAAAAGAAACCTCACACAAAATAATTATGAAATCGAACAAATTAAACGCTGAATAAAGGACTCCAAAGTTCTCACTGGCATATCACAACTATAATTCAATTTGCTTCTTTGAAACCCAGAAAAAGAAGTATTCAATTGTGCAAAAACGACGTTTGCCCTAAAACCTTAAACCTCCAGACTTGTCCCGCAAAGGATCAGACGAAGGAGACTTCACAATAATATGCTTTACCTGAAAGGTCAGTGGGTTAACCACCGTAACAACTGCAACATTTGACCAAAGATTTTTTTTTTATCTAGCAAGAGTCTTACCTTCGTCTCTCAGATGAATCATAAAGCTTTCACAACATTACTTACACGAATTTCTTGCTCGTGACTTGACTCTCGATCTAACCAAAGAGACCTTTCCACGCATTCTATTTCATAACTCTAAGAACAACTGCCTGAAAGGTTTGGAGTCTGACGGCAATTTTTCGGCATCTTTCTAAGCTTTACTGAAAAGAAATGGAGCTATGGTAACGCATCTGAACTTAATCTTTTAACTTAACAATTTCATAATTAAATATCTAATAGTACACGTTCTATAATTCTTTTTTTATTTTTACACAAAATGCATTTCTTTATATTCTCCTCAGCCTAAACGATCATTCAACCACAAAATCTAAACAGAAACTGAAACACTTTCATCAGAAGAAAGGGAGTCATTTGAGAAGATGAATGTTATTCCCGTACCTACAGAACAATGAAGTTTAAAATCCCAGGGTAGTATTTAAACAGACTACAGTTTCAAAGCAGAGTTCTGCAAATTCTGCGAAAGTGGGAAGACCAAATTCGAAGAGTAGCTTGGGAATTTGAGAATTTTCGAGGATAAAACGTGTGTGTGTATATATATATCTCTTATATATATATGACCTTTTCGCTGCTATATAGATATATTTATATATATATATATATATATATATATATATATATATATATATATATGTATAGCAGCGAAAAGGTATACAACGATAAAGTATTTGTTCGGCGAATACCAAAGGGATGTGATTTCAGTCACACCATACAGAAGTATCAAGTGAAATCATGTGCGCCAATATCAATCAGGAAAAGTGCTTTATAGAACCCTCCGCCTTTTGCCTCTATTTATGATGAAATACTCTTATAAATGCGAGTGAGGTCATGGTACATGATCGCAGAAGATGGAAAAGACTCGTATACAGCGACCCCATATAAGGATAGGAAAAGCCTAAGATAACGAAGAAGAAGAATCATATAACCTATATATTTTCTTAACCTAAAGATCAATACATTCTAATAAAACAAATTAATTAGACATCCATTTCAGAATACTGAGAAGCAAATGTATCCCAATTTGTCAATAGCATCTTTATATGGCTAATGAGAGACAGACGGGGGAATAATCATATAAATCATCTTTCACGTTTTGTATAATCCATTAAATTCTTCTCCATATTGCTTCGCCGCTATAAGATTTATGATGTCTATTACTCTCGTATCTTATTGCCAACCCCGCTGCCATGTGATAACTTAGGGAAATGCTATTGTGTTTTTAGAAAGGAAAAAATCAAGGATGTACTTGTCTCTAAATAACTGAAAGGTTATGAAAACAAGAGAAGTCGAGCAATAACCCCAATGTGTGTAGGAAGACTGGAGCAGACGCTAACAAGATTATCAGACATATTAATCAGCTGTATTGCTGAACAGAAAAGTAGACATTCTCGTTATGTGCAGCTCAAAAGTTCATCAAATATACCTATTTCATACATGTTCCTCTTCCTTCTACTACTCTTTTTTTTCTACAGGTCATCTTCACACATAATAGCATCTTCGGAAACGAAACACAGAACTTATTACTTTACGAAGTCCTTATTTTTGAAGATTCCTGGAAAAATTACTTTTCCTTCTTTACAAAGTCGAATAACTCTCCTTTTCCCACCTCTACCTGTCTGGAAGTTGTTTTTGAATTACTTTCAAAGAATAGAATCTGCATAACAATTTGGTAGGAGCAAGGAGTATTCGTAAAGATAAAGGTGGAGGAATTCTTTGGCACAAATTTTTCTTGAATATATTCTTGGTAAAAAATGAGTTACCATCTCTTTTATAATCATCGCCAGAGTACTGCAAAAGATTGATTTATTCCTGCCCAACTACTACTTTCGCAGATTCTTTATAGAATGTCCGCCTATTCAGGTGTAGACCCTCCCCATATAAAGAGCCTTAATATTATTTGTGACACGTTCTTCTTTTCCACGTAGATTTAAAACTAAAAATACCTGTTGCCAGGTTGCTGGATACATATCACTCAAAAGTACGTTAAACCACCTTGAAAATTATAGCATATAGAAACAAACTGCTCTATACCCCAGATATCATCCTGCCCACGTATTCTCTACAACGCACAAGGATGACATGTGGAGATTACTTAGGATGTACAGAGCACATGAATAAGTTTGGAAAAAATTTGTATGAATAATTCTAACATCTACCACCCCACATTTACCTCTCTCTCTCTCTCTCTCTCTCTCTCTTTTACACATACAAACAAACACACACACATACATATATATATGTATATATATATAGTGTATATATATATATATATATATATATATATATATATATATATGAATTTTTATCACATCGTGATTCATATACATGCACTATGCTACAATTGTCCTTTATTATCAAATTCGCTCTACCTCGGAATTAATATGTTTTCATATATGTTAACCGAAGGGGAATTTTTTAGATGATGATAATTTCGTCCTCTCGTGGCCTCGAACCAACGCCTAGCGGACAGAGGAGACGTTCGACTTTGTTAACATGGCAGAGGGGGTTGGATATCGATTCTAATTGCAAATACCTGAGTTCGACAGTTATTTGTAAGGTCGGAATCGGTATCAACTTATACCTCACTCGTTGGCCGAGTCGATAACTCCACTGAAGTCCTGATTTCTCCTCAGTCCGCTGGGCGCTGGTTCGAACCCACGAGAGGACGAAATTATCATCAACAAAAGAATTCCCCTTCATTTAACATATATGGAACTATATCAAATCATAGGTAGAGCAAATTGGATAATATAGGACATTTGTAGTTTAATGCACACTATATATATATATATATATATATATATATGTATATATATATATATATATATATATATATATATATATATATATATATATATATATATATACACACACCAAAACATGCCATTCTTGATCGTTGCACAGTAAGCAGTAAACTTCTCGGCGGCCTGTGTTTCCTCAAAAAGAAATGGTCAAAGTTTTAATATTATAGTACTGGGGTAGTCAAAACCAAATTGGGTCACCTCCCCTACATGTCATTTGCTTTGCCTGATGAGGAGTGATAGGCAATTACTTTTATCTTTATTTTAACCAATTTTCTTTAACGTTATGTTTTTTTAAGGTATCGGGTCCTGGAGGATTTGGGTATTTACAACTTAAGTAAGACACTGGACAAGAAAACCAGCCGATTGGACTTAGTCGGAAATGGCTGCTTAAACAAATAATAATAATAATGGACAAGAAAAAAAACCGTAGAAGCATGAAGTAAATAATAATAAGGAAGGTCTCAGCACGTTGGGTTCATCTACAAATCAACAATCAAATTATGAATATGGCAGTAATCCCAAAAATGAGTCTGCTGCCAATGAAGAAAAATGTCGGAGTGTGTTCTGGTCTTCAATATATCAGTCATATCCAAAAGTTAGTGAAATTGCACTTCGACTAGATTGCTATTGTCTTTTTCAACTACCTATTTATGAGAGTCTGGTTTCTCCACACTTCTGCATTTGAAGAATAAGAGCCGGAAGCGACTGGATTTGGACACGGACATGAGATGTACGTTGTCAGTGACACAACCTCGGATTCATCAGCTGATTGACAATACATAATTTCAGCCTTCACACTGACGTGTTATAACATATGCAGAGGCTGAATGAACTTTTTCCAAACTAAATTCAAATTTCCTGTGAGGCTTGTGCTGCTAGTGACTGCTAATCTTTTGTAGTGTAGTCATTTAATTTAAAGCATACGCATACCACAGAAATCCATCAACTAAGATAATGATAACTGTCAAGTTTGTAATAAATGTAGTTCTTATAAATCAACGGTGTTTTCTTCATCAACATTTTATCTATTTATCTATTTATTTATTACATCCTTTTTTACCTCTGTTTTCTATTGGGGGAGGTGGTCATAAAATTTTGAAGAAAAATGAAAGGGAGCCACACGAAGGTTGAGAATTCATGAAGGGAGGAACGAGGCAGGAAAAGTTGAGAACCAGTGGCCGGGACTAGTCACTATAGTAGATTCACATCAACCGCTTATTTGATGTCTAGGCCAGTCCCTTACGACGCTCCTCATTGGCTGTTGATAAGCCACTCACAGGGCTGGAAACTCTCAGTCTCTCTCGAGAGTTCAAATAGGCAGGATGTATGTTCCATCTCTCCTGAAGTATACGTCTTTCAGGAGAGGTGAAACATACATCCTGCCTACGTGAACTCTCGAGAGAGACTGAGCGTTTCCAGCCCTGTGAGTGCTTTAACAACAGCTAATCAGGAGCGTCGTAAGGGACTGGCCTAGACATCAAATGCATGGTTGATGTGAGTCTACTATAGCACCACAGTTACAACCCAACACTGCATTAAGCTCGGGTTTTGATCAGCACGAGAGTACATATCATAATTCCATCTGGGGAAAGTTATTGGGCTAGGTATAGCGAATTCTATACTAACAGGTTATTCATGATTTCGTATCCTAAAAGTATAAAAATGTCATATGCAAAATGAGTGACAAACTATCGTACATATATATTTATGTGTAGTCTTTTTTCGACGAAAAATGGGAGCCACTTTTGCCATCTTTGTCAGAATGCGAATCCTTTTGAAACTCGCATACCGAACATATTACTCTGCATTCAAAGCCCAGAATTCCCAATAATCAAAAATGTTGGTCACATTTTTTACGCCGATGGATCCAAGTGGAGATACAGAAGGCCGGATCGACGGATGGCCGTGAAACGTTTTTACTCGGTTCCCCCTTTTAGGAACGAAAAGAAAACGAGAAAAAGACCTGCTTTTGAATTCTACGCTTTTATACGTTATATTACAAAAAAATGAAGCTTATTTATATGCAATAGTCAATTGTCGGAAATGGAAAGAGCATAAAGGACCTAGGAGAGCCTTTAAATATAAAAAAAAATGATAGGAAATGCGCATATAAGCATTGCACCTCAAGGACTTGAAAAATAATGTAAACCAAACCAATAACGTTTATGGTAATGTTAAAAGTAACCATCATAATAAAATGAACAAAGGCAACTAATTTAAAACAGGATTATAATGAATTTACACAGCACAGCATCTTCTTACAAAAGCAACAAAATAAAAATACATTTACGAAAATCTAGCAAACTAAACCTGACCAGCCCTTACTCCTATACTTGTTGAAGAAGAGTAAAGAGAGAAGTCAGTGGCCTCACTGTTAGTCAAACACAGTCAAGCCTTGGAGATCCTTCGAGTAGCCCTTGAAAGTCTGTGTAAGTATGTATGTATGTATATAAACATATATGTATACACACATATATATGGCAATAAACACAATGAGGCCAAAAGCAGATAAAGGAAACACCACCTGGCCATATCTGATCAGTACAGTTAGGAAACGTGGTTTGGTAAGAAACTGTAGGCAATTACACATTTGTTAAACAAATAGTTTTTCGTTCGGATAAATTAGGCAACACTGGACGAGGTCATTGGACAGAGGGATGACCACAAATGAATCCCAGATGCTGTTGCCATAATAAGTACCCTGACTTTTACAAAAATCGGTGACAACCATTAGGTGTCTTGTTAGTGTGAGTATGGATATTCAAGCAATAATTCAGATCAAGCAAACGATAAATAAAAATGAGATTTAAGTTATATATGTAATAAGTATATGTGTATGTGTGTGTGTGTGTGTGATACGCACAAGAAAAAGAAATACGGCAGATAAAATTAATACAAATCCATGATGGAACATATTACCCTACAAAACAACACAAATATTAATAAGGAAAATGAACCAGCGCAATACGGAAATTAATACTGAGAAGAAAAAAACATGAAAAAATCAATCAAACTCAAGCAGAGGCGACAAAGAGCAAGAAAAGGAAGACGTCAAACGGGACGAACAAGGAAGAGACACAGAAGAAACAAGAGGAATCATAATCAGTCATAACACGTCATTCCAGCAAAAAGAGAAACGACGAACGGAGAATGAGAAAACTTTGCCAACAAGACGAGACGGCAGGGCGAGAAAAAGAAGCGAAAAGCGTAGAGACGGGGAAAACTGACGAAAAAGAAATCGAGAAGCCATAATCAGTCATCACAAAATCCGCGAGGAGTCGTAAGGACAAGAAACATCCTTTCCCTGACGCCGCCCACAAGGAATGGACTGCGAGAACTGTCGGAGCGTATCGCTTCCTCCAAGGACTTTCTTCTTCTTCTTCTTCTTTTATATTTCCTTCGCTCTCCTCTCGGTTCTTTCTCATCTGCGGCGGATGATGATGATGATGATGATCATGTTTCGATGCGTCGGACTGCTCGTGTCGGAGGTAAATAAGAGACAAGCAGAGAAAATGATGTACAATGGAAGACAAACTACTACTTACAGACCAAGAAGACGGGTATGGCACTTGCGTATACCACACAGAGAGAGAGAGAGAGAGAGAGAGAGAGAGGAGAGAGAAAGGAAGATATGAGTATACCAATTACATAGAAGCAGAGAGAGTGTGTGAAGATATGAGCATATCAATTATATACAGCTAAGAGAGAGATAGAGCGAGAGACTAAAACTTAACTTTCTAAACGGAAGAGAATACATAAATACCAATCACACTAAAGCACACGCAGAGAGAGAGAGAGAGAGAGAAGTATAGGATGTAAGGGCAGAGATAGGTGGTCCGGGGAAAGAGGAAATGGCGAGAGAAAGGAAACCCACGGGTGCGATAAAGAGAGGGAGAGAGAGAGAGAGAGAGAGGAAATGGCAAAGCGAGAGATAAGAGGAAGGTCTGAAGAAGTCAGGAAGAAGGGAGGAAGTGAGGGTGGTCGAATAAGACAGACAGACAGACAGACAGCCGCAGATAGGCAGACACACAGTGACAGAGAAAATGATGATGAGAGGATCTGACGGGATCTACATGACGAGTAATCCCTTATAATGGGAGATCGCATGATCAAATCCCGTCGTCCAATACAAAAGCGCCATGAAATTACTCCTAATTGGATTAGACTTGTTTTGTGACCATAAATTATGACTAATAAATTCAAACGAGGGAGAGGGGCTCCCTGGTTGGTTGACAATTACTGATAGGAAGATTTGTGTGTGTGTGTGTGTGTGTGTGTTTGTGTGTGTAAAAATGAACGTGAACTTGAAAAGAATATTAGCAAGAATGATGGAAAAACACAGATGAGAGCTCGTGGATTGGGTTTTTAACCAAAATAGGTTTTACTTTCCTTTGTTGAGCAAATTAATTCTAAACAGCCTAACTGAGAGAGAGAGAGAGAGACCTTACAGACCATACAGGCCTTACATCTTGTTCGGGTTGCCCCAGGTCCCTCAGTATGAGGCACCTCTAATGTCTACCAGAGAGTTGCTATTACATCTTCCGGTATATTTTGCATCTTCCAATCTTGGATGGTCTGGGATGCAGTTTAGATATTTGTCGAGCTTATTCTTAAACACATCTACGCTCACTCCTCTTATATTCCTCAGATGAGCTGGCAACGCATTGAATAGACGCTGCATTATCGATGCTGGTGCGTAGTGGATTAATGTCCTGTGTGCTTTCCTTATTTTTCCTGGTATAGTTTTGGGCACTATTAATCTACCTCTGCTTGCTCTTTCTGATATTTTTAGCTCCATGATGTTTTCAGCTATTCCTTCTATCTGTTTCCATGCCTGAATTATCATGTAGCGTTCTCTTATCCTTTCTAGACTATATAATTTTAAGGATTGTAGTCTTTCCCAGTAGTCAAGGTCCTTAACTTCTTCTATTCTAGCTGTAAAGGACCATTGTACACTCTCTATTTGTGCAATATCCTTTTGATAGTGTGGGTACCATATCATATTGCAATATTCAAGTGGACTACGAACATATGTTTTATAAAGCATAATCATGTGTTCAGCTTTTCTTGTTTTGAAATGCCGTAGCAACATTCCCATTTTTGCTTTACATTTGCCAATAGAATTGCTATTTGTGATCGTTGCATAACATGTTTCCTATTCATCATCACACCAAGGTCTTTAACTGCTTCCTTATTTGTGATTGTCCTCATTATTAGGTCCCCTATATGCATATAGCTTTCCTTCTCTGTCTCCATAGTTTATTGATTCAAATTTATCAGAGTTAAATACCATCCTATTTACCTCTGCCCAATCATATACTTTGTTAAGGTCTCTTTGTAGCTCGTTCCTATCTTCATCACAAGTAATTTCTCTACTTATTCTTGTGTCATCGGCGAAACTACTCACTACCGAGTTCTTAACATTACTGTCTATGTCTGCAATCATAATAACAAACAGTAATGCAGCTAACACCGTACCTTGTGGTACACCAGAAATTACCTTAGCTTCATCCGATTTCTCATCGTTTGCAATAACTATCTGTTTTCTGTTGTGTAAAAATTCTTTTAACCATCTTCCTACTTTATCCACTATATTATGTTTTCTAATTTTCTTCGCTAACATATTATGGTCTACCTTGTCAAAAGCTTTTGCAAAGTCTAGATAAACCACATCTGTTTCATTTCCGCTTTTCATATTTTTGTATATGTTTTCACGGTGGACTAACAGTTGGGTTTGTGTACTTTTTCCGGGTACGAAACCATGTTGTCCTATATTAAACAGATTATTTTCTATTAAATGTTTCATAATATTTTTCTTCATTACCCTTTCATACACTTTCATAATAAGTGATGTTAGACTCACAGGCCTATAATTACTTGCCTCTAGTCTTGATCCACTTTTGAATGTAGGGGTAATATATGCTAATTTGTGCTCATCATAAATCGTGCCGATGTCACTACACTTTGTCTTAATAATATTGCAAGTGGCTTTGCAATAAAATGAACTACTTTCTTTAACAAAATAGCAGGAACTCCATCAGGCCCTGCTGCAGCTCCATTTTTAATTTCATTAATAGCCTGCACAATATCAGCTTCATTAATATCTATGTCAGCTAAATATTCACTATTTTTGTCCCTTACTTCTATATCATTATCTTCATGATCTATTCTAGGGGTGAATTCTCTCTTATATCGTTCTGCCAATATGTTGCAAATTTCCTTTTTTTCATTCGTTAATCTCCCTTCAATTCTTAGAGGGCCTATTTCTATTCTTCTTTTATTCATCTTTTTCGCGTATGAGTATAATAGTTTGGGGTTTTGCTTGATATTTATTAGGGTTTTTTCTTCCAAGTCCCGTTTTTCATTTTCTTTTGATTGTATAATCTTTTGTTCTGCATTTTCTATCTTACTTTTTAGTTCTATAACTTTCCATGCATTTTTTTCTTTTGCAAGACCTTTTTTCCACTTTCTGATTTTCTGGAACAAGATCCTTCTGTCTCTTGGTATGCATGACTGATGTTTACTTTTTTTCTTCAGTAATATATATCCACTATTTTCTCTAATATAATATCTCCGTATTTACCCTTATGTCATCACTTACGAAAATGTTATCCCAATCTTTGTTTAATTCTTCATTTATTTCTGACCATTTTATATATCCTTCCCACTTTTTCATTTCTTGCTTATCTCTGTTTTCACTTGCTTTGGAATGGACTGTTAATTCTATGACATTATGGTCTGAAATACTCGCATTATAAACCATTATTTCTTTAACATAATTCATCTCGTTCACAAATACTAGGTCTAAAGTATTTTCCTTTCTTGTTGGCAGGTGATTTATTTGTTGAATGTTGTATTCTAGTAGCATATCTAATAGCTTTTCGAATTGCCTCTTATCTTCTGCACTACTATTACTCACTTTTTTATAGGTATAAGTACAACCACAATCTCCTATTCGTTCTTTCCAGTCTACGAATGGAAAGTTGAAGTCTCCAGATAGGAGAATAGTCCAGTCCTTGTGATTTCTACATATATCATCCAATCTTTCTATTATTAAGTCAAACTCTTTAGTATTAGGAGGTCTATATATTACTATGTTCATTAATTTTTCAGATTCAAATTCTACCGCTATTAGTTCACATTCTGAGTTACTATATTTCTCACATATTTTTCCTTGTTTTTGTCTTTCCCATATATTGCGGTTCCCCTTGATTCCTATTTTCTCTATCTGATCTATAAGTTTGGAACCCTTTTATTTGATCATCATTCCCAGTCTCTTGGGAATACCAGGTTTCACTTATATTCATTATATCTATTTTCTTTTCAATTTGGGTTAGTTCTTCTAAGTACTCTAGAGAGAGAGAGAGAGAGAGAGAGAGAGAGAGAGAGAGAGAGAGAGAGAGAGAATCCAGATTTGTTGATTTGTTACCGGGAAGGTTTGTGAGGTAATATCTTATAAATGATTTCACACAGGTGGGGTGAATCTTACTTTATTTAGGCCTTTCCATATAACATATATATATATATATATATATATATATATATATATATATATATATATATATATATATATATATATAATAATATATATATATATATATATATATATATCTATATAATATATTCCTGAGTGTAATTAAATTAGAAAGATAAGTAAAGTTCAGTTCCCACACGCAGCATAAGGGTGAAATTTGTAATGCTTTCCGTAAGTAGCTAATCCTCAGAAGTATTTCTCATCTGTGTGAGGTCCTACCTAGAGTTGAATCTCGTTAGTTCCCTTTAGGAGTATTTTGACTTTCGAGTCATTAACATAAATTCGGGAAGAGTCACCCCACTTAAATCCTAGATCATAAATGACCTATCAAGGACCTTCTCCAAAGGAATTGACCCTTTCAGAACAAGGTACAATCCAACTGCAAAATGCTTTCAGTCACGTCCCATGACCTCTCCAAGGATTAACAATGCCTGTCCGGCAGTAGCTATTGTCACGTAAGAATTCACACCTTCCCTGACCCTGCTTCATGTTCCGGCTCTGCCACACGGTCAGTTCCTCACTTGACCCTTGCCCCATTAGTGAGCCTTGAAGCGCCTCAGGCCGGTCCTGTCCCGATAGACATTTGCTACCTGCTCTCCTCTCACACACGTGTTCTGTTCTTTTGTTCTCTTGTTTTCCAACTTGATACTTGCATCAATTGTCCTTTTCAGGATCTGAGTCTCCAGGATGGAAGGGCAAGGAGACCTGGCCTTATCACTCCCCCGGGAAATCAGAATCACAGTGGGAAGCGACTGGCCAAATCATCAATATTCATGCAAACCTTGAGTTTGGGAGTCAAAATCCCAAACTCCAAAACACCCACTTGTGAGTATAAGTTTGCCCTGTGAAGTCCATACCTTCGCAGTTCAGGTTGAGCCGTTACGAAGCACCTACATGTGCCAAAGCTATGGTTCAAGTCTAGTAACCATTGGCATCGCAATCCTACTTCCAACCCATAGTCTGCTCGAGTCCAGAACATGAAAATCACTCATGTCACCCTCCGCCTACAGTCTTACTTTCTACGAAGAAGACCACACTTCCACAGTGCCACTCAAGTACCAACCTTACACCCCCCGCCTGCTTGCTATGCTTAGAACCCTGCCAGCCCTAGCCACGCTATCGAGAAGTCCCCTCTGTCCAGGACGCGACAGGAGCCTTAGGTACCATCTGGCTAGCTTCGATGAAACGTCTGCCATTGATTCAAACTCCTCCCAAGTTCCTCCTACTTGCTGTCTCCCTCAAATTCAAGTGGGGAAACCCATTTTGCCCACACCCTATAGTGAGGCACTGCAGCCAACTGACATCCCTCAGGCCTTTAAGTCTATATAACTGTCACTCCAACGAAATAAGACCACTTGTCGGTCCCCGCTGTGTGCCTACTCATGCAGATTCCAGCAGAACCACCTCAAGTCTAACCACCAGGAAGATCCTGGGGTGCCATATCTGCAGAGCCAAAAGTGATACACACTTGCTATAGAGTTTTACCAATGTACATTGTGCTAATTTAAGCTTATTGAGTTCATAATCCTTAGTGTACACATTTTAGTTGTAGTACTGTTTACTTGCTAAACGGCACTAGTGTTTGTTTACTCTGTGATTTAATACAAACTTTCAAAAGTCATGAAGACTGATAGTCCTTAAAAATTTTACTCTTCTGATACCCCTATTGAGAATTATAGTTCTTAATTGTTTATCTGAGTATATTGAAAATCTTTATCTCTGAAGCATTTTATTATAAGACTATGCAAGTAGGTTTACATTTCCTCTTTTTGTTTATATCTAACAATCCGCCAAGTCAGATCATCTTATGTTGTAAGGCAGTGATTCCCAAACTTTTTCTGGTCGTTACCCATTTTTCATACATGGCCCACTGCCCACCGACAAGCATAATCCATGTATGTATGTATAAAACCCATGGTTTTAAACATACATATCCTAAGATTATGGCCCCTTGCATTCTGCTACATGGCGGCCCCCATCCCCCAGGGGTCGATGGCCTCCAGTTTGGGAACCACTGTAATGTAAGAGCTTGTTGCCTTTGAAGTTCTTGATTCATGGAAGAGTGACCTCCCAGGGTCGGTGGCATATAACAATATATATATATATATCTATATATATATATATATATGATATATATATTGTAAATATCTGTTAGTTTTAGCTTTTCTTTATATGTCCACTCTAGCTGTGACCCACGACAGTCAACTAAGAACTACTCAGCTCGGGTTCTGACCACGTACTTGAGAGAGAGAGAGGAGAGAGAGAGAGAGAGAGGCAACTTGCTAGTGGGTTGAACATTTGCTAACATGACTGCTAGACAGCGAGAGAGATAACTCAAAGGTATCTATCTATAAAGACAGTTTGAGACAGAAGGAAGACGCTGAATCTTGTGCAAGGTAGTAAAAATATCAACAAAAGCAATGAAAAAGACACCAATTAGGAAGGAGGAAAAAGACCGAAGAATCCCTTGAACAAGCGAAAATTTTTATGACTGGATCGAGATGGGTAAATAGAATTTGGCAGAACAAAGGAGAGAAATACAATGAAGGGATAAATCCTAGCGCCCTCACCATGGAGAAGAAGAAGGGGAATTCGGATTCACTAAAAAAAAAAAAAAATTAAAAAGTCTCGGAAATTAAAAGAAGTTTGTTGATGAAGAGCAAATGATTTAACGACAGAGAGACACAAAGTCAGAAAGGAGAGGAAGGTATCCGTCCCTCTTCTTATACTCTCTGTCAATATTAATAATAAAAGAAACCGGACTGGCGAAGGAGGAGGAGTGGTAGGGGAGATGAGGATGGAGGGCAGGAAGGAGAGAGGGAAGCCAAAAAGACTTGGGGAAGGGCGAAGTGAGGCCAAGAACTCGAAAAGGCGTTCCCATCTCCTGTTCCTTATTACATGACTTACAGCTGTTGCCGATTCTCTCTGTTTGCCAACGAAGGTCCCGAGTTATTGCTCCAAAATATTACCGGCTATTGCCTCCAGGGCCATCCAATATTTTCGGGTGTTTACTTGTATATTGGCGAGTTCATCTCCTGTCCATCTCGGGGTCACTAAGGTTTATTATTAAACAGCCTATTCCAGGTTATTTCGGAGGGTAAAAATATTTTCATCTATTTAATTGCGTAAGTAATCTTCGCGTCTGTTTGTCCCTAAATCGTCGGGCAAGAGGTAGAATGCAGAATATAAATAACTTAACACACACACACACACACACACACACATATATATATATATATATATATATATATATATATATATATATATTATATATATATATATATATATATATATATATATATATATATATATATATATATATAGTTAGTCTGAGTATGGATGTCTTTTTAAGTATTCTAACAGTGTTACAGGAAATCGCAAAGATCCATACAACACGACAAGACCATTTATTTATATTGGAAATACTTCAGCCCGGATCACTGGTGAATGTAGACTGCTGGCATAAAGACAGCGAAGATGGTGGTATTGGAAATGGAGATTGCCTTGTTATGGAAGGGGAAAATCAGTCGTCATTATTATAATGTTCTCGTTAGTTCCCACCTGCGTCAAGTCTGGTGGACAAATCCGGTGGAATTCTTGCTTGAGAATCCTTGAAATCCCAGTTACAATGTCCCCTTGACAGATTCTCATTCTGCCTTTTGCAACTGAAGTTAATTTTGAAAACCAACTCGGCCCCACTCCAGTTGATGGAATCTCATAAATGTACAAAATCCCCCAAGCTCTCGGTACCATATCGTACCGATCGCTTCAGCTCTATTAATCTTTGTGAAAAGGATCTACCCGTCTCCCCTACGTAAACCTCATTATAGTTACTGCCTGGGATTTTATACACACCTGCACCTGCTTGTTTTCGTTTAAATATCAATTAATATGTGAACTAACGACAGTTTTACGATGTCGAAAAATAAATGAATCATCAGATTTGAGGTGTTCAATCATTATTTTGACGTTCTCAGCGTGAAGGAGCTTTGCTTCATCATTAATGTTTGTTTATTACTGTGCGGGGCCTCTACTGCATATTTTTTCGCTGTACTGATAATGATAGCCTTCGCGACAATAAAAGCTGGTTTCGGACTGTAAATGCATCTGCGTTATAAATCGTTTTATTTAAATGGTCACTTAATTAAGGTCCTTGTGACTGCGTCAAAATCGACTGCAAATTCCTGAATTTGACAACAGCAGAATAAACCACCGAAAATAGCTATCAACCAGAAAAACGGAACCGGAATAAAATTCCAGATGGTAGAACAGGAAATATAAACATAGATCGACAAAAATATCTATGGCATTTGTCATACTTAGATGTCTCAAAATGAAAAGTTCCACATAAAAAAATTAGTTTATTCATTTAGTGATCGTTAATTTACGACAAATAGTAAATTAAGAACTGCAAAACATGGACACAGTAATAGCAGTCGTGGTTATTGGGTAAGTGAATGGATTAACGGGGCTGTATCTTAAAGATGTTCTATCCTTGATTCTTCAATTAATCGAGACTTTTCAGACAATGATTCTCTCTCTCTCTCTCTCTCTCTCTCTCTCTCTCTCTCTCTCTCTGTGTGTGTGTGTGTGTGTGTGTGTGTGTGTGTGTGTGAGTGAGTATTCCGCACCCAGTACTTCTTATTTCAAACTGATGTGCTTACGCAATGCAGTCAAATGTTTATGCATAACGCAATGCAGCCATAACAAATCGAAATATATATTTATATGATTGTATTAAAGAACTTTACAAGCTTTAATCTATAACCTGTCTTGTTTTGTAACATGCACATTTCATAACAAATATTATTATACCATTTTTGCTCTTATCTTTCATCAGTAACAGTAAGGTAACAAATCGAAATATATATATATATATATATATATATATATCTTATATATATATGTATAAATTAACTTTATAAACTTAATCTATAACCTTGTCTGTTTTGCAACATATACATTTCATGGCAAATATTATTATACCATTTTTTTGCTCTTATTTCATCAGTAACAGTAGAGGTAACAAATCGAAAATATATATATATATATATATGTGTGTGTGTGTGTGTGTGTGTGTTTTTTTGTGTATGTATGTATGTATGTTTTATATATATATATATATATGTATATATATGTATGATTGTATTAAAACAACTTTATAAACTTTAATCTATAACCTGTCTTGTTTTGTAACATTCACATTTCATGACAAATATTATTATACCATTTTTGCTCTTATTTCACCAGTAACCGTAAGATTTACCGTGCAAAAAAAAAAAAAAAAAAAAAAAAAAAAAAAAAAAAAAGTGTTTCCCTTTATTACACAAATGAGGCGAATGTGTATTTCCGCAATGGCCATCCAACATTAGCTTTCAGTCGCCAGCTTAGGTCAAATACCCCAATGATAAGGGCAATATTATCATTACTTCTATAACAGCCTGCATAATGACGGCGTTACCCGAGTGTAAACATAGGATCCTGTGATGCGCCAGCAGTTATCTGATAATTGCTTCATTTTGCATATACTGGATCACAATGCAGGTTGTTTACCGCCGGAAATTATTTCCGTATCTTACCGCTGGAACACACTAGGTTTGTGCTATAAACATATCGCGAATAACTGGTAATGTCATAAAGATTTAAACATCTGGGCATTTATTCTCTTTGAACCGACATTATGACTTTCAGTAATTTGAAGAATTTCAAGTTTGGTTCTATTTACTTCATTTCCTCAGACATTTTTAGTAAAACATTTTGTAGCAATTACTGCATTTTATGACACCTTTGACCATGCAATATTTCTTAGACTCATTATCAAAAGGATAATAGCACTCTGTAATAATTAAATTGTATTCTTTTCATCAGTACAACAGAAATTCTCCTTGAGCTAACTCCCAATGTTACATTTTGGCAATAATAAACACAAATTCAAATGTCGATAAAAATTTTGATAACTTTTGTGGAACGCACCAAGATGATGATTAAAGCAAATTTGGCCATTCTTTATACACTTATAACCTTAAAGAATGCATGCACGCAAAAGCACAAAGTATTATGAGGAATTAAAGAAATACTGAATATATAGTATATAAAGATATATATATATATATATATAGATAGATATATATATATATATATATATAGATGTATATATATCTATATATATATTTATAAATATAATATATTTATACATATATATATATATATATATTATATATATATATATATATATATATATTGATACTCTTGCAAACTTAAAATGCATTAGACAGTTCCCGTGACTCCCACGGATAAACATAACAAGCCACCAATAATTCGTTTTTATTTTCGTAGCTCATGCAAACCATTTCTTTGGCATGCGCCAAGCACGCACGTTTCTTAAAGTCATTCAGCATTTAATACGACCAGATCTGCGTCACTATGTACCACAGAACCACATATTCGTCTTGTAGTTTTGTCTTACGGGAGAACACGCCCTTGGAACCCTTTAATGCATCAGAGACATTTCATATATATATATATATATATATATATATATATATATATATATATATATATATATATATATATATATATACAAACTCCCAAACTCATAACATTGGTGTCAAGTTAGCACGAACGTAGTATATTTTAAATCCTCCACCAATGAATGATATTCGTTACCTGGAGCACAACTGAGAGGCAAGTTGAAAACACCGCCAGAGAGACTGAGACCTTCGTCTTCCTGACGCTCTCCTGGTTGTTACTTTCCTAACGGCAAATGAGAACGAGCCTCTTCCAACCCTAAGGTTCCATATTCTTCGCAGCTTCACGGATATAGTGCTTAACCTAATACGCCCAACTGGGGCACCAGATAGACCAGTGGTTCTTAGCCTCTTTTGGCAGTGACCCAGTCTTGTCCAAAATAACCATGGCGACCCAAAGCCCTCATATACATTTTCTCTTTAAATAATTATGCGTCTGAAAAGGTGTTACAGAAGATAAAATATGACATGCAGAGATTTTTATAAATGCAAGTAGCATATCTCCAAAACAATATCTATATTGTTCTATTTTGAAATTAATGAATCGTGTATTCTTAAAACAATATTTTTTCTAATAATAATAATTATAATAAGAGTATTAGGGAAATGATAAGCCCATACAGTCACAACCCTTGGGGACCCATTGAAATGGTTTGGCGACCCAACTTTGGGTTGCGACCCTGGGGTTAAGAACCTCTGAGATAGACAAACGATTCAGTTCACTCAGGTAATTCATTATGATGGGGAGCAAATTTTGTAATTGTTGCAAGGCTAATGCGTCTAGAAGATATAAAATACGGAATATGGGAATTCTCTGAATTTCCCTTACGCATAGCATTCACTTCATCTAATTTTACTCCTTTTTTTTACAGGGGATTTCTTCATTCTTTTTTAAACAAATGTTTTACCTTAAAAACAATCCAGCCTTTTAAAAATATTTCCATGCACCTTAAGATGTTAGATGACTACATAACTATATGATGAATTGTTAAACAAGTATTTCTAAATCTAAGCTGCATACTTCCTTAAGCTGACCATAATAGAGTAATTCATATACCTTAATCATATCACTTTTTCCATGTTTTCATAAACTTCCTCCCTTATGCGATCAAAACCCCTATTACAGAAAGCAAAATCTGTTAAACCAAAAGTAATGTTCATATTTACGAAAATTAAAGAAAGCATCATACGAGGCATTAGGGGGTACCCTAAGAAACATGAAACGAAGAGCCAGAACAAGACGAGCGGGTACAAGGAGGTAAGATAATTAATGCGCATTTGATACGTCCTCTGGAGTAAGATGGGGATGCAACTGATTGATACATTTTCTGAATTACTGGTGCAGTAACTTCAGCAACTGAGACATCTGTATTGCTGGTCTCATTGAGTTATCCTAGATTAACAGACAGACAGAAAGTACAGCAATGAGTTTGCGCTTAGGTTTATGCCAACATGTACGGCATATACAAGGAGACCGTCGAGGAAAATGAACTTTAAGAACCAAGGAAGCTCTTGATATAAACCAGACTCATGACGTTAATTTTGACAGTGTAAAGGAAGAAACTGTAGCCATGTCGAGAATTGACTTAATGGTTTCAGAAGTGCTGTCGAAACTCATATTATGCGAGTCATTGTTACAGCATCACTTGGAGAGATGCATGTCAATCAGAGCACTTAAATGGAGTTGCTTGCACTAATTCACAAGTAATTTACAAACTTATACTACCTAAGACATCATATCAATCTAAGGGGACCCATTGAAATAACAAACGTCAACGAAATCAACTACGAAATTCCAACGCTAAACATTCAGAAACGATTTAAAAAAGATGATATTTCAAAACATTTTCCAGTGTTGATTTTCATACGATTCTCTTTCTCTAACAGTAATAATCCCTTGTCACTCTAATTATACTAGTCTAAACTATGCCATTAAGGTAGAAAGTTGAAATATGTGCCAATGAAATACAGTTATGCATTCTTCAAGTCACAGGAAGGAGTAAAAGGGAAGGTTAAAAAAAGGTTATGTTTTTTATGTTGGTTTGGTATGCCATAACGGCATATAGCTATCATTCCCTACAATGAATAACGTTTAACGGCATCATCCCATGATCAAATAAGACGAAATATCCAAACAGCTTCCTCTTTTGCCCTTCATAGTGCGCAAGTTACTTGAGGGAGCTATTGAATCTGAGGTATTTAAAACCACCACCTTCATTCTTTACCTCCTCAAGGGATTATCAGCCAAGACTTGGCACTCTTATATATACATATATCCTAAATGGAGAAAGCCAGCAAATGGGGCTGAAGGTTGGCAAACATAATTTATTCATCTTTGATTAGCTGTCATGTAAGTGTAAATAATTGTTTTTATTTTCAGATCAACCTTGGACGAGTGTAATATTTTCTTTATTTTTATGTTTAAGTATTAAGGTACATAGTTCGTTGTGCATTACTTTGAATATTGTGATAGTGATGCTGTTGCTTCTTCCTCTAGTAGATAGTTATCAAACCACCCGATTAACGCTTTGTTATTGTTTACTTTCATTGGAGAGTGAGTGACGGTGCGAGTGTTGCACTGGAAAAGTATGTCGCCTTCCCAGAACAGTTCGGGCCGTATCGTCATCCAGAAGGACTAGTGCAGGCAGCCACCTTGGAATATTTTTTGTTGGAGGATTTACTTCATAATATTCCTCGTTTTTTGATACCCGGGGTGTATGAAGAGCCACCTGCGGCGGATTTTACTGATCACGGCTTATATCTCTGCTCGCAAGGACTTGTGTCACTTGCGACCTGCCCCCCTTGCTTTTTCCCCCGTCGGAGGAGTCCCCGGGTAGACAGGGCTGGCGCTGGATCCCAGCTCTGTAGGAGAGGCTTCTGCCGTGCCCCGGTGTACTGAGGGTCTTGGTGTTTGCTCTGCACGTCTGGGCTGTCGAGGCTCGTGAGGAGTTACGTAGGGAGGCTAACGCTAGGTAAGGTGTCGACCTTTGTATTTTCCTTCGGGAAACGTCTGCTGCTTATCGGTCTGACCTAGTGTTCAGTAGCTCCCTTAATGTAGCAGACTGGTGGTCCCCAGCGACTCCGTGGACACCTCCTCCAAAGGAATGAGTAAATTGGTTATTCCTTAACATAAACTCCGTATAGGATCTATATATATCCTTACTCATATGATATATTGTTATAATTTTTTGATGGTATACCTTGTTATGATTGATTTGATGGTTGTGCGTAAATTTAGATTTATTAATTAGGTAGGTAATTTTAAGGTTTTCACTTTTATTGAACTCTTATTACTTCTTTCTAGCTTTCTTTAGTTTTAGGCTAGTGTATTCATTTTGGGCCCGCTCTATTAGAGCTGTTTATTTGCTAATTACAGTGTTTTCTATTTATATTACTGGTTTAGGGTTTAGCTTTTTAGTTTTAGGGAAACCTTGTGTTGAAGACATGTTAATCTGTCTTCTGGGCATATAATTGCCATATAGCTCTCTGGATACTGGGTTCATTTGTACTTGCACAAGGTTGATTTAGTATTAAGTTTTGTTTTATAATAAATAGTTGTTAGTTTTCTTGGTGTTTGTTTACCACATTCCCATTCATTGTGTTGCATTACTACTGCCTACGATCCCTAAATAACATCTTTAAAAGATTCTGCAGAACGGCCTCCTAGGGGTCGTAACAGATTGGCGACCGTGACAGGATCGTACGCAGGTGCACGCAGTGTTTGTGTTGTTTGTGGGGCAGCACTAGGTTAAAATAATAGTATTTATTTAGTTTTGTCATATATATATTTTAATATTTTCCTCCCCTCCTTATTTTGTCCATAGTCATGGAGGACATTGCTTTCAATCCTGGTGAATTTTTGGGATCAGCGGATTGCATTAAGTATTTGCACATCCTAAAAATTATCTAATGCAGTGTGCCCGGTGGTTAGGTGTTACTTTTAAGTCCACGGATACAAGGGCTCATTTGTTGGAACTAGTGGAGGCAAAGGTAGCCTTAGGTTTGGCTGAAGGGGAAGATTTAGTTCCAGTATTGGAAAGTGATTTGGACACGGATAGTGCTTCTGAAGTAGAAGTTAGTATAAATCCAGGTTTGTCCCTGTTTGAGGACCCCCCTCCTGTACAGCTTATCTATAAGGGCCCAGCTAATTTTCCTGTTGAGCCAAACAAATCTACTAACCCCTTTCTTGCTAGTGATACAGTGGTGAATAAGGTTGAGCCATCTCATTCAGGCATGAGCCAGGAGGAGGGAGAATATAAATTAATATGTAAACGTATTGAGTTGTTGAAACTGGAACATGAGGAAAATGAACGAGCCAGGAAGCATGAGTTGGAGATGGCTAAGGTAAAATTGGACCTTGCTAGGATCCAGGGTGGGTCCAACCAGATTAGTACCCCTAGTAATTTTCACCAAGATAGCTTTAAATTTGGGGCTGCTCTAAAATTAGTGCCCATCTTTGACGAAAGCAATGTGCCTGAATTTTTCAAAGCTTTTGAGAGGGTTGCATCCCGGTTGGCTTGGCCTACTGAAATGTGGACAGTGCTTATTCAGTGCAGGTTAGTGGGCAAGCCATTAGGGTGATAATGCTTTAGAAGAGGGAATGGCTAGAGACTATGCTAAGGTTAAGGCTTTAGTTCTCAGGGCCTATGACTTAGTCCCTGAGGACTATCTGTCTCAAATTCAGAACCGTAAACAAACCACCAAACTATGACTTTTTGTTGAATATGCTCGTCTCAAGGAGGAGCAATTTGACGATTGGCTTAAGAGTCGTCAGGTTGTCTCTTTCTCCTCCTTGAGAGAGCTAATGTTACTTGAAGAGTTCAAGAAGGTTTGTGGTAGGGAATTAAAAATGCATTTGGAGGAGGTGAAGGTAGTGAATCTTGCCAAAGCGGCCCAGGTTTCCGATGAATTTGTACTAACCCATAGGGCTGGATCAGGCCAATTTCGGGTTGTCCAATTCCACCTCTCAGTCCTCTAGACCAAATAATTTTTTAATAGAAAGGTTAGTAATGGTGAGGTATATAAGAGAGAGGGTAATGTACCTGGGAAAGTCTCTAGTGGAGCGCTAACTAGAGTCTTTTCCAATAGTGATCAGACAGTCTCGGCCAAAGTTAACCCTCTCTCCGTGGTAATTGTTATTGGTGCAATAAACCAGGGCACAGGCAGGCACAATGTAATGCCAGGAGGAGATATTTACTTAGGAATAGAAATGACAATAATAGGGCTCCTGTATCTTTGATTGGTAAGGTGAATGAGGTTTCCACCCAAAATAATCCAGTAAGGGACAAAAAAGTCTCTGAGCGGGGGGCTAACTACCCTGTTGATTGCTCAAATCCCAATTTGTGACTTTTCAATAAGTATGTGTGGGAAGGTAAAATAAAGACCCCTTCAGGTTATCTGGATGTGAAATTTTTGAGAGATACTGGGTCAGCTAGATCCCTGGTATTAGCAGATTCAATAAGAATTTTGTTCCTTTTTCAGGTGAATATGTAGTCCTGGGTGGGTTTCCAGACACCTTAGTATCTGCCCCTTTAATACAGGTGGAAGTAGCTTTCCCAGGCTACCATAAATTTGTTGAATTAGCCGTGGTAGAGAGTCTGCCGGTGCCTAGGATTGACGGTATCCTAGGTAACGATCTAGGTAATAATGAGAAGGGTCAAGAAGTTTTCCCAATAGTTTCGATCACTGCTTGCCCAGTGGCAGTTACTACTCGGGCTGCTGCAAAAATTGCAGCTGCTATGATGATGAATCTGATTTTAATCTTAGTAGTTTAGATGTAGATGTAGAAAGGCCCGGGCTAGTAGATAGTAGCAGTAGTATTGGAATTTTCAAAGTTTTGAAACCTCATTGTGACAGAATAACTTTCATCCAGGCCAGAAGGATGAATTTAATTTTTGAGTTGGGTGATACTGGCGACCTAACAAAGCCCAGGTTTTGTGTTATTAAGGGGCTTTTGTATAGAGTTAGTAGGCCTGCAACCCATCAATTAAATACGACCTCCCGAATTGAGCAGATTGTGGTGCCCTCTAAATTTAGAGATGCAGTGTTGAGCTGGCTCATGAAGACTCTTTTCGCTGGTCACTTTGGTATAGTAAAACTTTTCATAATTTGATTAAAATATTTTGGTGGCCAGGAATAAAGTCTTCGGTTAAAAAGTTTGTGAGGGCATGTGAAATTTGTCAAGTAATGGGTAAGCCCAACCAACCTGTTCCTAAAGCTCCCTTACATCCTATTCCTGCTATTGGGGAACCCTTTTCAGAGTTAGTGATAGATGTAGTGGGGCCTTTGCCAAGAACAAAGTCTGGGTTTACCTATTTGTTAACAGTGATGGACCGAGCTTCTCGATATCCAGAGGCTTTTCCTATGCGTAAGGTAACTTCCAAAGCCGTATTTGACAAGCTGGTGGAATTCTTTTCTAGATTTGGGCTTCCTTGTAAAATTCAATCCGACTGTGGAACGAATTTTACAAGTAAGGTATTTAAAGGTAAGTGTGCTGAACTGGCCATTCAGCACATTACTAGTGTGCCTTATCATCCAGAGAGCCAGGGTGTGGTAGAAAGGTTCCACCAGACTCTTAAGTCAATATTAAAGAAATATTGTTTTGAGCAGGGAGAGGATTGGGATAAGGGGCTTCCCTTTGCTCTATTTGCCATCCGAAATCATCCCAACTCTTCCACGGGCGTCGCTCCGTTTGACTTGGTTTTTGGACACAAGATCCGGGGTCCTTTGGAAATTTTCCATGAATTATTGGAAACCGGTCAAAAGGGGGAGAAGAGTGTGGGAGAGGTGGTGGATGAATTAAAACAAAATTTATCCGTAGCTTGGAAGTTTGCCCAAGAGAGTTTGTCCTCTTCACAATGTAAAATGAAATTGAAATTTGATAGAAAGAGTAAGGTACGTTCCTTTGAACCAGGAGAATTGGTATTAGTCTTGAGTACAGACTCCGATAACTTCCTTGAGCCTAGGTTTAAGGGGCCCTGGAAGGTCTTAAGAAAGTTATCGGATGTCAATTATGAAATTGAAGCTCCTGGTACTCAGAGGAAGTGCCGTATTTTTCATATAAATCGGTTGAAATCATATGTAACTAGTAGACCCGACCCCTTGTCTATAGTCTATGAACCGGTTACTAGTGTTGTAGAATATGTTAGTGACATTGAAGATGACTTATTGGATCAGGTGTCCTCAGATGCTCTTGGTAAAAACCTTCAGAATTTGGAAATTTTAAGAACTGGGTTAGAGCATCTGGAGGCATCTCAGAGAGATGAAATAATGAAATTAATAATATCCTTTCCCGACTTATTTCAGGACTCTCCGGGGCGGACGAGCTTACTCCAGCATGATGTTGATGTGGGCAGTGCTTTGCCAGTTAAGCAGAGTCCATATCGATTGAACCATGAAAAACGTGCAATAGTCGAAGAGGAAATTAAATACATGCTGGAGCATGATCTCGTCCAACCTTCGGTCAGTCCTTGGAGTTCCCCTATAGTCCTAGTGAAAAAACCTGACGGTAAGTTCCGGATGTGTGTGGATTATAGGAGGGTAAATGTCAGTACAAAAGATGACTCTTTTCCACTTCCTCGTATTGAGGATTGTCTCGATCAGATAGGACCTTCAAAATTTATTACTAAATTAGATTTATTAAAGGGTTATTGGCAGGTTCCCCTAACTGATCGAGCTCGTGAAATATCTGCTTTTGTAACACCATTTGGACTTTATGAGTGTAAAGTTATGCCTTTCGGGTTGATAAATGCTGCCTGTACCTTCCAGCGTTTAATGAACAGGGTTATTTGTGGGCTGGATGGTACTGAGATTTATATTGATGACCTTGTGGTTCATAGCAATGATTGGCGAACCCATGTGGTTAGGTTAAGGAAGGTGTTTGAGGCATTGCGAGCTGCAGGCCTAGTGGTGAATCTCGGGAAATGTGAATTTGGCAAGGCTAAGGTTGTTTATTTAGGTCATGAGATTGGCTTGGGTCAAGTAGCCCCGAAACAAGCTAATCTTGAAGCCATTATTGCTTTGAAGAGACCGTGTAATGTTAGAGAAGTGCGTAGAGTATTGGGTATGATGGGTTACTACCGTAGGTTTGTTCGCAACTTCTCTGACATTGCACAGCCTCTTACTGGTTTACTGAAGAAAGGACAAAGGTTTGCCTGGTCTTCTGAATGTGAAGAATCCTTTCTGAGGTTGAAAATGTTGTTGGTGTCCAATCCTATATTGATTTCGCCTAATTTTCAGAAGCCTTTTATTATTGCTGTAGATGCCAGTGATGTTGGGATGGGCGGAGTTCTTTTTCAACGTGGTGAGGATGATATTGTACGCCCAGTCTCTTACTACAGTCGTAAGTTGCTGGCGGCGGAAAGAAAGTATTCCACCATTGAAAAGGAAGCCCTCGCCTTGGTTCGGACACTTGACCATTTTAAGCCTTATGTCACAAACTTTTCATTCCCTGTGGAGATCTGGACTGATCATAACCCCTTGATATTCATAGAGCGGATGAAGGGCTCCAATCAAAGAATCTTGCGTTGGGCCCTACAGTTGCAGGAGTTTAAAAGCCTAATTATTAAACATATTAAGGGCGCAGATAACTGCATTCCGGACACCCTTTCCCGGATGTAGGAGCCAGCCCCTCCTCTCTGTTGCCCTGGCCTCTGAAATTTTCCTCAAAGTTTGTGTATATATATGTTTACTAATTGTTAATTTGATCTGTCCCATTTTCTTTTGGACTATGATTGGTTGTTTCCAGGTATGAAACAGAATTTGACTCTTAATTTGTTATACCTTCTTTTTCAGGTGTGAGGTATAATTTAACTTTAATATATAGGTCCTGAGTTTGAATTGTTTTGTTGATTCAGTTGACTAAGTGTATTTACCTTATGGGTTAATTCAAGTTTGTTGGTTTTCTCTTGGTTAAAAAAAAAATTCTATTCAATGAATAAATTTTTTTTTGTTTTAGGAGGAGGAAGGTGCATGTAAGTGTAATAATTGTTTTTTATTTTCAGATCAACCTTGGACGAGTGTAATATTTTCTTTATTTTTATGTTTAAGTATTAAGGTACATAGTTCGTTGTGCATTACTTTGAATATTGTGATAGTGATGCTGTTGCTTCTTCCTCTAGTAGATAGTTATCAAACCACCCGATTAACGCTTTGTTATTGTTTACTTTCATTGGAGAGTGAGTGACGGTGCGAGTGTTGCGCTGGAAAAGTATGTCGCCTTCCCAGAACAGTTCGGGCCGTATCGTCATCCCAGAAGGACTAGTGCAGCAGCCACCTTGGAATATTTTTTGTTGGAGGATTTACTTCATAATATTCCTCGTTTTGACCCGCCGGTGTGAGAGCCACCTGCGGCGGATTTACTGATCACGGCTTATATCTCTGCCTCGCAAGGACTTGTGTCACTTGCGACCTGCCCCCCTTGCTTTTTCCCCCGTCGGAGGAGTCCGGGTAGACAGGGCTGGCGCTGGATCCCAGCTCTGTAGGAGAGGCTTCTGCGTGCCCCGGTGTACTGAGGGTCTTGGTGTTGCTCTGCACGTCTGGGCTGTCGAGGCTCGTGAGGAGTTACGTAGGGAGGCTAACGCTAGGTAGGTGTCGACCTTTGTATTTTCCTTCGGGAAACGTCTGCTGCTTATCGGTCTGACCTAGTGTTCAGTAGCTCCCTTAATGTAGCAGACTGGTGGTCCCCAGCGACTCCGTGGACACCTCCTCCAAAGGAATGAGTAAATTGGTTATTCCTTAACATAAGCGTATAGGATCTATATATATCCTTACTCATATTGATATATTGTTATAATTTTTGATGGTATACCTTGTTATGATTGATTTGTGGTTGTGCGTAAATTTAGATTTATTAATTAGGTAGGTAATTTTAAGGTTTTCACTTTTATTGAACTCTTATTACTTCTTTCTAGCTTTCTTTAGTTTTAGGCTAGTGTATTCATTTTGGGCCCGCTCTATTAGAGCTGTTTATTTGCTAATTACAGTGTTTTCTATTTATATTACTGGTTTAGGGTTTAGCTTTTTAGTTTTAGGGAAACCTTGTGTTGAAGACATGTTAATCTGTCTTCTGGGCATATAATTGCCATATAGCTCTCTGGATACTGGGTTCATTTGTACTTGCACAAGGTTGATTTAGTATTAAGTTTTGTTTTATAATAAATATTGTTAGTTTTCTTGGTGTTTGTTTACCACATTCCCATTCATTGTGTTGCATTACTACTGCCTACGATCCCTAAATAACATCTTTAAAAGATTCTGCAGAACGGCCTCCTAGGGGTCGTAACATTAGCCTAGCAAACTGAACTAGCTACTGACCTTCACTTTTATGAACCTCTTCCGTCATCAGGGTATCAAGACCAGGGCAGCACTGAAACATAAATCAATCATCAGTAGTGTCACCTCAATCTGAGACTTCCTTAACAGTGGCAATAAAAAAATAATAGGCTTGCACGAATAATGGCCTTACATTATATAACAGCAACTTACAGGAAAATTACTGAAAAATGCAGCAACTGTGGCCCATCTCTGGCGAGTCATTTACCTGATGTTGATCACTACAGTAAAAATAAAATAAAAATTAAAACACCAGCAACGAATGTCTTGGATAAGCCATACAATAAACTGTTCAGACAGCCAAATCAAGTACTGGGCATTGATGAAATGAATATGACTGAGATCAAACAAGACACCCTTAACGAGTCTGACAGATGGACATTTTGCAGTCCAACCACTGGGAGCTAAAAAGTCTTAATACCCAGGAAGTACAAGAGATCTGTGAAGGTTTCAAGGTTGGTGAATTCCCTCTTGGTCAAACGGTTATGGTTGAATGCGGCACCAGTTGCTGTCTCGCCTTTGGCTTCCGGTTTTAAGCAACTCCTGGATGAGGTTGCTAAGCCGATGCCTTCTAAATCTCAGTTAGGACCTACCATAATTAACCAACAAGAACATGATTCACTTGTTTGGTCAACAAAGGTACAATAGATCTTCAATAGAGCAGGCACCTCCCCCCGTCGTCATCCAGTAACCAATCTTGGGATCCCTAATTCGGTGGGAGAGGATACAAAGCAAAGTTGGGTCTGGTCAGTAGCTGAATGGGTAACCTCAAAATAAAGGCAAAGGCAGATCCGTGAACATCAGTAGTGCAGGTGTGGGGATGGCAACCTCATTCAAGTAGGACTTGCAGAAAACTATACAACTAAACCCTCTGAGGAGAAGAGGCCTATGGGAAAGAAATATATCTGTGTATATAAATTAAATTATTTATGCAGGTGTGTAATGACTGTGTACAGGCTTGCTTCAACCAATATGTGTGATGAGCGAGTATGTATGTGTATATATATAAGTGCGTGTTAATGAAGCGCGTTAATTGATACGCCTCGTTCATAATGGAGTGAAAGAAAATCCATACCGACACTCGTCCGGCATCAGGTAACAAAGAAGGTATGTCGCCAATTTAATTACCTGTCGTGAATCTGACGCCTTTTCCTTTCCTGATACAGAACGCCACAGTTTATTTTCCCTTTTATTTTTGTCTAACTGCCTCCGTCCCGGAAAAATAGACAGAAAAATCCTTAAATTGATGGTTGAAAATGAGGCAAAATAGCGCTAGAAGATCGGAGGCAGAACTGAAGGGGAAAAAGAGAAAAAGAAGAAAACGAGGACAGAGAGAGAGAGAGAGAGAGAGAGAGAGAGAGAGAGAGAGATACAAAACGTAACAAAGAGAAATAAGTAAGCGAAAGGAATAAAGGAGGAAGAAGTGCAAGGGGAGATAAAATATTGAAGGAGACGGGAAGAGGAGGAACAAGCGTAAATAACAGCACAGCTGAAAGGTAAACACAGACGCGGAGAGCGAAACAGAGACAAACGAAAAATACCGAAAAATCTTTAGATCTGAACCAGGCAGTTTTCTGAAGAAGTCAAAATATAAAATTTCAAAAAGTCAAATATTGAGAAAAAAAAAATGTTTTTATCCTTTCTTTGGCACATGAGACTTTCACGTTTTCTCATCCTTTTACTGATTGATTTTTATTGGAAGAATTTAACGTTATTCTCCCTCTCGCGAATTCTAGTATCAACTTCATATGCACATTTTGTCATATCAACAAACAATGAAATGGATCTTAGATGAATAAAAGGACATGAAAAACAAACGCTTTTATTGTACATTATATATATA